>NW_026648201.1:0-118000 GCF_950295315.1 Erinaceus europaeus | reverse complement strand
TGTCCTTATTCCATGAGAGCCCAGGTTAAGAGAAGTGAATCTTTATCCCCCTGGCACACACATTGTGTTTTTTCCTCTATTGGGCCGAATGTAAAGGATATGTGGTACTGATGGCCACACCAGTGTCCAGATTTTCCACGCAAAACGGAAGCTTCCAGGGTTCTGAAAGAGGGTATTTTCATGCCTGTGCAATGTCTTTTCCAATTGCCTCTTGGGTTTTCAAGTCCTTTTGAAACCTGAAGTTCTTTCTTGTATCTAAGGCATATTCTCATCTCTGGCTAGAAGGCCCTCCCAACTAGGAGCACAGCTATCCTGGGGTCAGGAGTTCTGCCAGCCTGCTAGCTCCTGGAGGGATTCCTGAGTATTATGTCCTCAGGTCCCAAGTGGTAACAGGTGTTTCCAATTGCCGTTATTAGCAGCCAGACCCTCAAGTGAGGGGCGGGGCTGTGATCTGCACTGGAAACTCCTAATTCAGCCAATGGAGGGATCCATCTTCCTTTTGTCTCTCCATAGCAAGGGCCCGGAAATTTGTGCTTCTGGCAAGCAGAGCGATTTTGTATGGGACACTCATGGATGCCTACTTCTGGGAATCTCTGAGTGTGATGTGTGGACACCAGGACACCATGATCAGGGATTGTGAGGCCACAGGAGCATTTTCCTTAGCAGGACCCAAATGGGAGGTGTAATGGGCCAAGTTCATCCACTATTGTTTGGTGAAACCCAGTTCCCATCTATGTTGAGAAACAGCTCTTTCTGGGTTCTTTCTGGGCTTGTAATCTGCTGTCCACTGAGAAGTATACTGCGAGCCTGGAGGCTGAGTATGCAGCCAAACATGACTGGACAGGGTCCTGCCCCTGAATTCTGAGGGGTGCCCCAGCTTCCCCCATTGGCAGTGTTTGGATGATAGTGATGCATGAGATTGAATCGGGAACTCAGGACAGAGAGACATGAGAGTCCCTTTTCATATGCATTCTTGCTTAGCCAGAATCTGGACTAGCTGGCTTTCCCTAACCAGCTAGGTTCTCTGTACATAAGTTGCTGGTGAGGCTGGCTACCTTGCCACCCATGCTCAGAGACTACTATAGGTATATTCTGAGCACACACAGACACACACATACAGCCAGACAGACACATACACACACCTTACTGTCAGTTCTGGTAGTACAGCATATGGTGAAGGATGGGGCTGTCTGGGGTCTGTGGGCATGAGAGCAGCTGCTTTAAAATATCTACAAGCCAGGTTTGAACCTGTCATCAATGAACACAGTGTAGGAGGTTTTTGAATTATGGTCTCTTTCCAACTCATCTATTTCTCTTCTCTCCTCTTTCTCTAATTCTCACATGCTCTCACACACTCTGTCTTCACTCATTAATATTTTACTTATATACTTCTTTTACTGACAGGCCCAGATATACAAAGTGAGTTACCAGAGCAGTGCTGAGCTCTGGCTTGTTGTGTTGGCGATTTCACCTAGGCTACTGGACCTTCAGTTTGTAAGTCTTTCTGACACAAGCCATATTCTGTCTCCTCATTTCCATGCCAGTATCACTCAGAGTTTATAATAAAGTGATATTTTTTGCAAAAAACTTGGTACATTCTGATTTACAGCTCAATATTGACACCACTGTAGCTCTCTTTGGCCCTTGGTCACTTTTCTTCTTTTCAGATATAAAGACACTGAAGAGGGAGAGGTTTTTGCCCTAAGGTTTTCACTGGGAACTGCGAGATGCACTGTTTCTGTTGCCAGACTAGGAAACTTGTGGTGCCTGTTCATGTGGAGAGTCTCCTTTATGAGTTCCTTCTCGAGCCTTTTTCACTATGTCCCGTTGGAGCAGCATATAGCTAATGATTTTGAGATTTTACTTCTTTGGACAATTCTTTTCCTGATGCACAGTTTCTCTCCAGGTTTTAACAATCAATTGTCTGAATGTCATATAGAATCCATTGTAGAAAATGACTACATCAGTCTCTCTCTCTCTCTCTCTCTCTCTCTCTCTCTCTCTCTATATATATATATATATATATATATATGTAACAAGTAGTGATATGAAAATATTTTTAGCTAGAGACGTGCACACCTCTGGATTAGGGTAGTAATGCGTATATACCTCGCCCTTCTGAGCCACAGTCATCAGAGTCATCTCACAGAGCCATTCGTATTCCTCTTATCACTCTACAATTCTCTCTCAGCACAAATAACCGCTGCCAAATCCTCTATCTCCCTCTTGCTCTTTTTGTCCATTGAATTCTATTTCCAAACTGTAAATCTAAGATGAAATAAACATAGTGCAGTTTCCTGCACACAGGACAGTCTGAGGCTGGACCAGGGAGTTGCAATATGCCAGCCTCATCCGGGCTAGAGCATCACTAAGACTACTTCCAAATTGGAGAGGTGAGGGCAGTTTTGGAGACTGGACTGCAGGCCATGTGTTGCTTATCAGAGTGGTCTAAGACCTAGATGTTTTTTTTTTTTTTAATTTTTTTTATTTTTTTTAATATTTATTTTATTTATTTATTCCCTTTTGTTGCCCTTGTTTTATTGCTGTAGTTATTATTGTTGTTGTCATTGTTGGATAGGACATAGAGAAATGGAGAGAGGAGGGGAAGACAGAGAGGAGGAGAGAAAGATAGACACCTGCAGACCTGCTTCACTGCTTGTGAAGCGACTCCCCTGCAGGTGGGTAGCCGGGGTTCGAACCGGGATCCTTATGCCGGTCCTTGTGCTTTGCGCCACCTGCGCTTAACCCGCTGCCCTACAGCCCGACTCCCAGACCTAGATGTTCTAAGTGTAACCTTTCCTCACAAACATAAAATAACAATGCCACTTGTTTCAGTCACTGTCATTCTGTCTATCTGACTGTGTTTACGTGCATTCTTCAGTGGACCCTTCATGGAAGTCAGTGCATGCATACTGAACTCTTTCTTCCTGGTGTTGAAATTTTCCTTTATTTACCCTTTGCATTACTTAGTCTCGTGCATATGGCAAAGTACAGAGGAGAACTTAGGAGACAGCGTCCTGCTTCAGGTAAGAGGCATATGTCCATCTCCAGATGCAGCTGTCCAGGCCCTCTGTGCTTGACTCCCATTCTCCAGGGCCCTGTGGCTGACACTCAGCCTAAATGCAGCCCTCCTCAATTTCCTGCACCACATTCTTGTCCTTATTGCATGAGAGCCCAGGTCAAGAGAAGTGAAACTCTACCAACCTGGCACACACATTGTGCTTTCCCTCTATTGGGCCGAATGTAAAGGATCTGTGGTACTGATGGCCACACTAGTATCCAGATTTTCCATGCAAAATGGAAGCTTCCAGGATTCAGAAAGAGGGTGTTTTCATGGCTGTGAAATGTCTTTCCAAGTGCCTCCTGGGGTTTCAATTCATTTTGAAACCTGAAATTCTTTCTTTTATCTAGGGAAAATTCTCACCTCTGGCCCGAAGGCCCTCCCAACTAGGAGCACAGCTATGCTGGGGTCAGGAGTTCTGCCAGCCTGCTAGCTCCTGGAGGGATTCCTGAGTATGTCCTCAGGCCCCAAGTTGTAACAGGTGTTTCCAATTGCCTTTATTAACAGCAGCGAGGCCCTCAGGTGAGGGGCCCTGCTGTGTCTCACTGGAAGATCCTAATTCAGCCAATGGAGGCATCCATCTTCCTTTTGTCTCTCCATAGCAAGGACCCTGGGAATTTGTGCTTCCTGCAAGCAAAGCGACTTTGTATGGGACACTCATGCATGTCTACTTCTGGGAATCTATCTGAGTGTGATGTGTGGACACCAGGACACCATGATCAGGGATTGTGAGGCCACAGGAGCAATTGCCTTAGCCGGACTCAAAGAGTAGTTGTGAGGGGCCGTGTTCATCCACTATTGTTTGGTCAAACACAGTTCCATCTATGTTGAAACACAGCTCTTTCTGGGTTCATTCTTGGCTTGTAATCTGCTTCCCTGAGCAGTGGACTGAGAGTCTGGAGGCTGAGTAGGCAGCCAAACGTGACTGGACAGGCTCCTGCCCTTGAATTCTGAGTGTTGCCCTAGCTTACCCTGTGGGCAGTGTTTGGATGATAGTGAGGCATGAGATTGAATCGGGAACTCAGGAGAGGGAAACATGAGAGTCCCTTTGCATGTGCATTATTGCTTAGCCAGAATCTGGGCTAGCTGGCTTTCCCTACCCGCTAGGTTCTCTGTACATAAGTTGCAGGTGAGGCTGGATACCTTGACTCCAATGCTCTGAGCACACATAGACACATACAGTCAGACAGACAAACAGACACACACACACATTACTTTCCAGCAGAAGTGGCTGGTGGGGGGTCCTTCCAGTGGCTGTCCAATGAGCCTGCTACAGGGCCATGTGGGCGGTGCTCAAATTGCTGGCCAATCACTGACTAGAAGCCTTGACACTCCTGGGCGTGTCCTAGCACACTGATCAATGATAATGCTGGCACGGGTTCTGGGCGTGGCCTAGGCCTCTGGCATATCAGAGAATGGCTGGTGCCCTGTCTGCAGGCCTTCTGAAGTAAGCCCGAAAATGGGAGCTCAGAGATGGCCTTAAAAGGCTAGGAGTGCTTGCAGGAAGTGCGAAGCAGAGTTCACCCAGGGCCCTACCTTGCAGAAGCTGTCCAGAGTGCATGTGTATAACTCCTTTTTTGCCTGTGCCTCTGTGGATGTGTGTGTGTGTGTAACTGTGATAGTGTGTGTTTGTGTGTGTTTGTGTGTGTAGGTGAGGGAGGGATAGAGAGATAACAACAGAATCACTGTGGCACAGGTGATTTTGTGCAAAACACTTGACACATTCTGATTTACAGCTCAGTATTGACACCATTGTAGCTCTCATTGGCCCTTGGTCACTTTTCTTATTTTCAGATGTAAAGACACTGAAGAGGGACAGGTTTTTGTCCTGAGGCTTGCACTGGGTACTAGCAGCTGCCCTGTGTGTGTTCCCAGACTAGGAAACTTGTGATGCCTGTCCATGTGGAGGGTCTCCTGGATGAGATTTTACTCCTTTGGACAATTCTTTTCCTGATGCACAGTTACTCTCCAGGTTTTAGCAATCAATTGTCTGAATGTCATATCACATCCATTGTAGAAAATGACTACATCAGTGTCTTGCTCTCTCTCTCTCTCTCTCTCTCTCTATATATATATATATATATATATATATATATATATATATATATATAATATAGAGGTCTGAAAATATATTTTAGCTAGAGACCTGCACAGCTCTGGATTCGGGTAGTAATTCGGATACACCTGGCCTTTCTGAGCCACAGTCATGAGAGACATCTCACAGAGCCATTCGTTTACCTCTTGTCACTCTACAAATCTCTCTCAGCACAAACTATAGCTGCCAAATCATCTAATTCCCTCTTGCTCTTTTTTTCCACCGAGTCCTATACCAAAAATCAAAGAAGAAATAGACATAGTGCAGTTCCCTGCACACAGGACAGGCTGAGGCTGGACCAGGGAGATGAAATAGGCCAGCCTGCATTTGTCTGGAGCATCACTAAAACTACTTCCAATGAGCAGAGTCTAGACAGTTTTGGAGAGTGGACTGCAGGCCAAGTGTTGCTTCTCAGAGTAGGCTAAGATCTAGATGTTCTAAGTGTAACCTTTCCTCACAAAAATAAAATAACAAAGCCACTTGTAAGAAGTATGCATGGGCATGGAGGGTTTGTCTTCAGTGCTCTGGCACTGATCAACACAGGGCCAGAATTTGTCCTTTTCAGTCACTGTCATCCTGTCTCTCTGTCTCTATGTGCCTTCTTACCTGGACCCTTCGTGGAAGTCAGTGCATGCGTCGTGAACTCGGTCTTCCTGGTGTTGAAATTTTCCTTTCTTTGCCCTTTGGAATACTTAGTCTTGTGCATATGGCGTAGTACAGAGGAGAACTTAGGAGACAGCGTTCCTGCTGCAGGTAACAGGCATGTCCATCTCCAGCTGCAGCTTTCCAGGCCCTCTGTGCTTGACTCCCATTCTCCAGGGCCCTGTGGCTGACAATCAGCCTAAATACAGCCCTCCTCAATTTCCTTCACCACATACTTGTCCTTATTCCATGAGATCCCAGGTCATGAGAAGTGAAACTCTACCACCCTGGCACACACATTGTGCTTTCCCTCTATTGGGCCGAATGTAAAGGATCTCTAGTACTGATGGCCACACCAGTGTCCAGATTTTCCTTGCAAAACGGAAGCTTCCATGGTTCAGACAGAGGATGTTTTGATGGCTGTGAAATGTCTTTTCCAAGTGCCTCCTGGGGTTTCAAATACATTTAAAACCTGAAGTTCCTTCTTGTTTCTAGGGAATATTCTCACCTATGGCCCGAAGGCCCTCCCAACTCGGAGCACAGCTATCCACAGGGTCAGGAGGTCTGCCAGCCAGCTAGCTCCTGGAGGGATTCCTGAGTATGATCTCAGGCCCCAAGTGGTAACAGGTATTTCCAATTACCTTTATTAGCAGCAGACAGGCCCTGAAGTGAGGGGCGGGGCTGTGATCTCCACTGGAATCTCCTAATTCATCCAATGGAGGCATCCATCTGCCTTTTGTCTCTCCATAGCAAGGGCCCGGGGAGTTTGTGCTTCCTGCAAGCAGAGCGACTTTGTATGGGACACTCATGCATGCCTACTTCTGGGAATCTCTCTGTGTGTGATGTGTGGAAACCAGGACACAATGATCAGAGATTGTGAGGCCATAGGAGCAATTGCCTTAGCCGAACCCAAAGGGTAGGTGTAAAGGGACGGGTTCATCCACTATTGTTTGGTCAAACACAGTTCCCATCTATGTTGAAATACAGCTCTTTCTGGGTTCATTCTTGGCTTGTAATCGGCTGCCCTGAGCAGTGGACTGAGAGTCTGGAGGCTGAGTAGGCAGCCAAACGTGACTGGACAGGCTCCTGCCCTTGAATTCTGAGGGGAGCCCCAGATTACCCCTTGGCAGTGTTTGGATGATAGTGAGGCATGAGATTGAATCGGGAATTCAGGAGAGGGAGTCATGAGAGTCCCTTTGCATGTGCATTCTTGCTTAGCCAGAATCTGGGCTAGCTGGCTTGCCCTGACCAGCTAGATTCTCTGTACATAAGTTGCAGGTGAGGCTGGCTACCTTCCAACCATGCTCTGAGAATACTATAGGTGAGCTCTGACAACACAGACACAGACAGACAGACAGACAGACACACACACACATTACTGTCTGGTCTGGTAGTACAGCATATGGTGAAGGCTGGGGCTGTCTGGGGTCTGTGGGCATGAGAGCTGCTGTCTTACAATCTCTACAAGCCAGGTTTGAACAAGTCATAAATGAACACAGTTTAGGAGGATTTTGAATTCTGAGATTTTCCCTGCAAATCGGAAGCTTCCAGGGTTCTGAAAGAGGGTGTATTGATGGCTGTGAAATGACATTTCCAAGTGTCTCATGGGGTTTTCAAATCATTTTGAAACCTGAAGTTCTTTCTTTTATCTACGGAATATTCTCACCTCTGTCCAGAAGGGCCGCCCAACTTGGAGCACAGCTATCCCGGGGTCAAGAGGTCTGCCATCCTGCTAGCTCCTGGAGGGATTCCTGATTATGTCCTCAGGGCCCAAGTGGTAACAGGTGTTTCCAATTGCCTTTATTAGCAGCAACCACGCGCTCAGGTGAGGTGCGGGGCTGTGATCTCCACTGGAAGCTCCGAATTCAGCCAATGGAGGCATCCATCTTTCTTTTGTCTGTCCATAGCAAGGGCCTGGTGAGTTTGTGCTTCCTGCAAGCAGAGCGACTATGTATGGGACACAATGCATGCCTACTTCTGGGAATCTCTATGAGTGTGATGTGTAGACACCTGGACACCATGATTAGGGATGTGCGGCCACAGGAGCAATTGCCTTAGCCGGACCCAAGGGTAGGTGTAAATGACCGGGTTCATCCACTATTTTTTGGTCGAACACAGTTCCCATCTATGTTGAAACACAGCTATTTCTGGGTACTGTCTGTGCTTGTAATCTGCTGCCCTGAGCAGTGGACTGAGAGCCTGGAGGCTGAGTAGGCAGCCAAATGTGACTGGACAGGCTCATGCCCCTGAATTCTGAGGGGTGACCCAGCTTCCCCCGGATGATAGATAGTGAGGCATGGGATTAATAGGGAACTCAGGAGATTTAGACATGAGAGTCCCTTTGCATATGCATTCTTGCTGAGCCAGAATATGGGCTAGCTGGCTTGCCCTGACCAGCTAGGTTCTCTGTATATAAGTTGCAGGTGAGGCTGGCTACATTGACACCCATGCTCTGATACTTCTACAGGTGAGCTCTGAGCACACACAGACAAACACATTCATATAGACAGACAAACACACACACAAAAACATTACTGTCAAGTCTGGTAGTACAGCATATGGTGAAGGCTGGGGCTGTCTCTGGGCATGAGAGCTGCTGCCTTACAATCTCTACAAGCCAGGTTTGAACCTGTTATCAATGAACACAGTTTAGGAGGATTTTGAATTCTGAGATTTTCCAGGCAAAATGGAAGCTTCCAGGGTTCTGAAAGAGGGTGTTTTGATGGCTGTGAAATGACATTTCCAAGTGCCTCATGGGGTTTTCAAATACTTTTGAAACCTGAAGTTCTTTCTTGTATCTACGGAATATTCTTATCACTGGCCAGAAGGGCCGCCCAACTTGGAGCACAGCTATCCCGAGGTCAGGAGGTCTGCCAGCCTGCTACCTCCTGGAGGGATTCCTGAGTATGTCCTCAGGGCCCAAGTGGTATCAGGTGTTTCCAATTCCCTTTATTAGCAGCAGCCAGGCCCTCAGGTGAGGTGCAGGGCTGTGATCTCCACTGGAAACTCCGAATACAGCCAATGGAGGCATCCATCTTTCTTTTGTCTCTCCATAGCAAGTGCCCGGAGAATTTGGGCTTCCAGCAAGCAGAGAGACTTTGTATGGGACACTCATGCATACCTACTTCTGGGAATCTCTATGATTGTGATGTGTGGACACCAGGACTCCATGATCTGGGATGTGAGGCCACAGAAGCAAATGCCTTAGCCAGACCCAAAGGGTAGGTATAATGAACTGGGTTCATCCACTGTTGTTTGGTCGAACACAGTTTCCATCTATGTTGAAACACAGCTATTTCTGGGTTCTTTCTGTGCTTGTAATCTGGTGGCTTTAACAGTGGACTGAGAATCTGAAGGCTGAGTAGGCAGCCAAACGTGACTGCACAGGCTTATGCCCCTGAATTCTGAGGGGTGGCCCAGCTAACCCCATTGGCAGTGTTTGGATGATAGTGAGGCAAGAGATTGAATCGCGAACTCAGGAGAGGTAGCCATGAGAGTCCCTTTGCATGTGCATTCTTGCTTAGCCAGAAACTGGGATAGTTGGCTTGCCCTGACCATCTAGGTTTTCTGTACATAAGTTGCAGGTGAGGCTGGCTACCTTCCCACCCATGCTCTGAGACAACTATAGGTGAGCTCTGAGCACACACAGTCACAGACAGACAGACAGACACACCCACACACACATTACTGTCATGTCTGATAGTACAGCATATGGTGAAGGCTGGGGTTGTCTGGGGTCTGTGGGCATGAGAGCTGCTGCCTTACAATCTCTTCAAGCCAGCTTTGAACCTGTCATCAATGAACACCGTGTAGGAGTATTTTGAATTCTCATCTCTTTCCAGCAGAAAGGGCTGGTGGGCAGGCCTTCCAGAGGCTGCCCAATGAGAGTGCTGCAGGGTTGTGTGGGCGGTGCTCAAGGTTGCTTGCCAATCACTGACTAGGGGCATTGACACTCCTGGGCGTGCCCTAGCACAGTGGCGAATGATATTGCTGGCGGGGTTCTGGGCGTGGCCTAGGCTCAGGCCTATCAGAGCATGGCTGATGCCCTGTCTGCGGGCCTTCTGAAGTAAGCCAGACAATGGGAGCTCAGAGATGGCCTTAAAAGGCTGGGCGTGCTTCCAGGAAGTGCGAAGCAGGGTTCAGCCCAGGGCCATGCCTTGTAGAAGCTGTCCAGTGTGCATGTGTATAACTCCCTTTGTGCCTGTGCCTCTGTGGATGGGTGCGTGTAAGTGTGAGAGTGTGTGTTTGTGTGTGTTTGTGTGTGTGTGTGTGTGAGGGAGGGAGAGAGAGAGAACAACAGAATCACTCTGGCACAGGTGATTTTGTACAAAACACTTGGCACATTCTGATTTACAGCTCAATATTGACACCATTGTGGCTCTCCTTGGCCCTTGGTCACTTTTCATATTTTCAGATGTAAAGACATTGAGAGGGAGAGGTGTTTGCCCTGAGGCTTGCACTGGGAACTAGCAGCTGCCTTGTGTGTGTTGCCAGACTCGGAAACTTGTGGTCCCTGTCCATGTGTAGAGTCTCCTGAATGAATTCCTTCTTGAGCCTTTTTCGATCGGTCCCTTTGGAGCTGCATATAGCTAATTATTTGGAGATTTTACTCCTTTGGACAATTCTTATCCTGATGCACAGTTTCTCTCCAGGTTTTAGCAATCAATTGTCTGAATGTCATATCTCATACATTGTAGAAAATTACTACATAAGTGTCTCACTCTGTCTCTCTCTGTCTCTGTCTCTCTCTCTCTCTCTCTATATATATATATATGTAACATGTAGAGTTCTGAAAATATATTTTAGCTAAAGACCTGCACAACTCTGGATTCGGGTAGTAATGAGGATACACCTGGGCCATCTGAGCCACAGTTATGAGAGACATCTCACAGATCCATTCTTTTACCTCTTATCACTCTACAAATCTCTCTCAGCACAAAGTAAAGCTGCCAAATCCTCTACTTCCCTCTTGCTCTTTTTCTCTACCGAGTCCTATACCAAAACTGTAAATCTAAGAAGAAATAGACATAGTGCAGTTCCCTGCACACAGGACAGGCTGAGGCTAGATCAGGGAGATGAAATACGCCAGCCTGCATTTGGCTGGAGCATCACTAAACCTACTTCCAATTTGGAGAGGCAAGGGCAATTTTGGAGAGTGGGCTGCAGGCCAAGTGTTGCTTCTCAGAGTGGGCTAAGACCTAGATGTTCTAAGTGTAACCTTTCCTCACAATCATAAAATAACAATTCCACTTGTAAGAAGTATACATGGACATGGAGGTTTTTGTCTTCAGTGCTCTGGCACTGATCAACACAGGGCCAGAATTTATGTCCTTTTCAGTCACTTTCATTCTGTCTCTCTGACTGTCTTTACATGCCTTCTTCCCTGGACCCTTCCTGGAAGTCATTGCATGCATCGTGAACTCGGTCTTCTTCGTGTTGATATTTTCCTTTCTTTGTCCTTTGGATTATTTAGTCTCGTGCATATGGCATAGTACAGAGGGGAACTGAGGAGACAGCGTTCCTGCTGCAGGTAACAGGCATATGTACATCTCCAGCTGAAGCTATCCATGCCCTCTGTGCTTGACTCCCATCTCCAGAACCCTGTGTCTGACACTCAGCCTAAATGCAGCCCTCCTCAATTTCCTGCACCTCATTCTTGTCCTTATTCCATGAGAGCCCAGGTGAAGAGAAGTGAAAATACCACCCTGGCACACACACTGTGCTTTCTCTCTATTGGGCCGAATGTAAAGGATTTGTGTTACTGATGGCCACACCAGTGTCCAGATTTTGAATGCAAAACGGAAGCTTCCAGGGTTCAGAAAGATGGTGTTTTGATGGTTGTGAAATGGCGTTTCAAAGTGCCTCCTTGGGTTTCAAATCCTTTTGAAATCTGAAGTTATTTCTTGTATCTAGGGAATATTCTCACCTCTGGCCCGATGTCCTCCCAACTAGGTGCACAGCTATCCCGGGGTCAGGAGGTCTGCCAGCCTGCTAGTTCCTGGAGGGATTGCTGAGTATGTCCTCATACCCCAAGTGGTAACAGGTGTTTCCAATTGCAATTATTAGCAGCAGCCAGGCCCTCAGGTGTGGGCGGGGCCATGATCTCCACTGGAAGATCCTAATTCCTCCAATGGAGGCATCCATCTTCCTTTCATCTCTCCATAGCAAGGGCCCGGGGATTTTGTGCTTCCTGCAAGCAGAGCGACTTTGTATGGGACACTTATGCATGCCTACTTCTGGGAATCTCTCTGAGTGTGATGTGTGGACACCAGGACACCATGATCATGGATTGTGAGGCCACAGGAGCAATTGCTTTAGCCGGACCCAAAGAGTAGGTTTGAGGGCCGGTTTCATCCACTATTGTTTGGTCAAACACAGTTCTCATCTATGTTGAAACACAGCTCTTTCTGGGCTGGTAATCTGCTGCCCTGAGCAGTGGACTGAGAGTCTGGAGGCTGAGTAGGTAGCCAAACGTAACTGGACAGGCTCATGCCCCTGAATTCCGAGGGGTGCCACAGCTTACCCCATTGGCAGTGTTTGGATGATAGTGAGGCATGGGACTGAATCGGGAACACAGGAGAGGGAGACATGAGAGTACCTTTGCATATGCATTCTTGCTTAGCCAGAATCTGGGCTAGCTGGCTCGTCCAGACCAGCTAGGTTCTCTGTACATAAGTTCCAGGTGAGGCTGGCTATCTTGACACCCATGCCTTGAGACTACTATAGGTGAGCTCAGAGCACATACAGACACACACAGACAGCCAGACAGACAGACACACACACACATTACTGTCAGGTCTGGTAGTACATCATATGGTGAAGGCTGGGGTTATATGGGGTCTGTGGGCATGAGAGCTGCTGCCTTACAATCTCTAAAAGCCAGCTTTGAACCTGTCATCAATGAATACAGTGTAGGAGGTTTTTGACTTCTGGTCTCTTTCCAACTCATCTATTTCTCTTCTTGCCTTCTCTGTCTCTAACTCTCACATGCTCTCACACACTCTTTCTTCACTGATTGATATTTTACTTATGTACTTATTTTACTGACAGGCCCAGATATACAAAGAGAGTTACCAGAGCACTGCTGAGATCTGGCATGTTTTGTTGGTGATATCACCTAGGCTACTGAAGCCACAGCTTTGTAAGTATCTATGACACAGGCCATATTTGTCTCCTCATTTCCATGGCAGTTTCTCTCAGATTTTATAATAAATATATATATACACATACAAATATATATGTCATTTTTAGAATTGTCGACCTATGTTGATCTTTATCAAAATTAACACATTTATAACAGCTTCCTTTTTCATTAATAATTGGCCACCTAGTTGGAGCAGGATTCAATATAATTATATATAATAGAACCTTTCAGTAGCATTTCTAATAGCATTTCTATCAGCATCCTTATTGTAACTATCATAGTACAGAAGTTGCCTCCTTTCTCTAGTGTAAGCTTCAGTACATATGAGTTTCTTTTCATTCTCCTGAAATATTAATTTCTCTGAACTCTGAAGTGTCTTGGAATTTTTGAAGCCGCCCTCTGTTTCTCAGCATATGGTTTCCATTTTCTGCTGTAATCAGGTCTTCTTGTGCTTTTTGTTTTTATTTTTCATTTATTTCAATCCTCCTATATCATCCCCATTTATTTGCATATTTATTTAGTCCTATATTTCATGAGGGGTCATTTCTCCTGCTTGATAGATTTTGTCTTATAAAAATACATTTTTTCTTATAAAAATACATTTTTTCTTATAAAAATACATTTTATAAAAATACATTTTATAAAAATACATTTCATGTCGTAAATACTACACACATATGGTGAAGCCTGGGGTGGTCTGGGGTCTGTGGACTTGAGACTGCTGCCTTACAATCTAGACAACCCAGGTTTGAACCTGTCATGTATGAACACAGTGTGGGAGGTTTTTGACATCTAGTCTCTTTCCCACTCTTCTATTTCTCTTCTTGCCTTCTCTGTCTCTGACTCTCACAGGCTCTCACTCACTCTGTCTGCACTTATTAATATTTTACTTTTATACTTATTTTACTGACAGACACAGATATACAAAGAGAGTTAGCAGCACACTGCTTAGCTCTGTCTTGTTTGGTTGGCGATTTCACCTAGGCTACTGGAGCCTCAGTTTGTAAGTCTTTCTGACACAAGCCATATTCTGTCTCCTCATTTCCATGCCAGTATCACTCAGAGTTTATAATAAATTGATTTTTTGCAAAAAACTTGGTACCTTCTGATTTACAGATCAATATTGACACCATTGTAGCTCTCTTTGGCCCTAGGTCACTTTTCTCCTTTTCAGATGTAAAAACACTGAAGAGGGAGAGGTTTTTGCCCTGAGGCTTGCACTGTGAACTACCAGATTTACTGTGTCTTGCCAGACTAGGAAACTTGTTGTGCTGTCTATGTGGAGAGTCTACTTGATGAGTTCCTTCTCAAGCCTTTTCGCTATGTCAATTTGGAACTGCATATACATAATGATTGTGGGATTTTACTACTTTGGACAATTCTTTTCCTGATGCACAGTTTCTCTCCAAGTTTTATCAATCAATTGTCTGAATGTCATATCGAATCCATTGTAGAAAATGACTACGTCATCGTGTCACCTCTCTCTCTCTCTCTCTCTCTCTCTCTCTCTCTCTCCATATATATATATATACATATATATATATATATATATATATATATATATATATATATATATGTAACATGTAGAGATCTGAAAATATTTTTACCTAGAGACCTGCACAGCTCTGGATCAGGGTAGCAATACGGATACACCTGGACCTTCTGAGCCACAGTCATGAGAGAAATCTCACAGAGCCATTCATTTACCTCATGTCACTCTACAAATCTCTCTCAGCACAAACTACAGCTGCCAAATCATCTACTCCCCTCTTACTCTTTTTGTCCACCGAGTCCTATACCAAAACTGTAAATCTAAGAAGAAATAGACGTAGTCCAGTTCCCTGCACATAGGAAAGGCTGAGGCTGGACCAGGGTGATGAAATACGCCACCATGCATTTGGCTGCAGCATCACTAAAACTACTTCCAATTTGGAGAGGCAAGAGCAGTTTTGGAGAGTGGGCTGCAGGCCAAGTGTTGCTTCTCAGAGTGGCTAAGACCTAGATGTTCTAAGTGTAACCTTTCCTCACAAACATAAAATAACAATGCCATTTGTAACAAGTATGCTTGGGCATGGAGGGTTTGTCTTCAGTGCTCTGGCACTGATCAACACAGGGCCAGAATTTCTGTCCTTTTCAGTCACTGTCATTCTGTCTCTCAGACTGTCTCTGTGTGCCTTCTTCCCTGGACCCTTCCTGGAAGTCAGTGCATGCATCTTGAACTCGGTCTTCATGGTGTTGAAATTTTCCTTTCTTTGCCCTTTGGATTACTTAGTTATGTGCATATTGCGTAGTACAGAGGGGAACTGAGGAGACAGCGTTCCTGCTGCAGGTAACAGGCATATGTCCATCTCCAGCTGCAGTTGTCGAGGCACTCTGTGCTTGACTCCCATTTTCCAGGGCCCTGTGGCTGACAGTCAGCCTAAATGCACCCCTCCTCTATTTCTGGTACCGCATCATTGTCCTTATTCCATAAGAGCCCAGGTTAAGAGAAGTGAAACTCTACCACCCTGGCACACACATTGTGCTTTCCCTCTATTTGGCCGAATGTAAAGGATCTGTGGTACTGATGGCCACACCAGTGTCCAGATTTTCCACGCAAAATGGAAGCTTCCGGGGTTCAGAAAAAGGGTGTTTTGATGGCTGTAAAATGTCATTTCCAAGTGCCTCCTGGGGTTTCAAATCCTTTTGAAACCTGAAGTTCTTTCTTTTATCTAGGGAATATTCTCACCTCTGTCCCGAAGGCCCTCCAAACTAGGAGCACAGCTATCCCGGGGTCAGGAGGTCTGCCAGCCTGCTAGCTCCTGGAGGGATTCCTGAGTATGTCCTCAGGACCCAAGTGGCAACAGGTGTTTCCAATTGCCTTCATTAGCAGCAACCAGGCCCTCAGGTGAGGGGAGGGGCTGTGATCTCCACAGGAACCTCAGAATTCAGCCAGTGGAGGCATCCTTCTTCCTTTTGTCTCTCCATAGCAAGGGCCCGGGGATTTTGTGCTTCCTGCAGGCAGAGCGACTTTGTATGGGATACTCATGCATGCCTACTTCGGGGAATCTCTCTGAGATGATTTGTGGACAGAAGGACACCATCATCAGGGATTGTAAGGCCACAGGAGCAATTGCCTTAGCCGGACCCAAAGGGTAGGTGTAAGGGGCTGGGTTCATCCACTATTGTTTGGTCAAACACAGTTCCCATCTATGTTGAAACACAGCTCTTTCTGGGTTCTTTCTGGGCTTTTAATCTGCTGCACTGAGCAGTGGACAGAGAGCCTGGAGGCTGAGTAGGCAGCCAAACGTGACTGCCTACTCAGCCTCATGCCCTTGAATTCTGAGGGGTGCCCCAGCTTACCCCTTTGTCAGTGTTTCGATGATAGTGAGGCAAGGGATTGAATCAGGAACTCAGGAGAGGGAGACATGAGAATCCCTTTGCATATGCATTCTTGCTTAGCCACTATCTGGGCTAGCTGGCTTGCCCTGTCCAGCTAGGTTCTCTGTACATAAGTTGCAGGTGAGGTTGGCAACCTTGACACCCATGGTCTGAGACTACTATAGGTGAGCTGTGAGCACACACAGACACACACAGACGACAGACAGACAGACACACACTCACACACACATTACTGTCAGGTCTGGTAGTACAGCATATGGTGAAGTCTGGGGCTGTATGGCATCTGTGGGCATGAGAGCTGCTGCCTTACAATCTTTCAAGCCAGGTTTGAACCTGTTATCAATGAACACAGTGTAGGAGGTGTTTGACTTCTGGTCACTTTCCAACTCATCTATTTCTTTTCTCTCCTCTGTCTCTGACTCTCACAGGCTCTCACTCACTCTGTCTGCACTCAGTAATATTTTACTTAATCCTTATTTTATTGACAGTCCCAGATATACAAAGAGAGTTGTCAGAGCACTGCTGAGCTTTGGCTTGTTGTGTTGGTGATTTCACCTGGTCTACTGGAGCCTCAGCTTTGTAAGTCTCTCTGACACAAGCAATATTCTGTCTCCTCATATCCATGGCAGTATCTCTCAGACTATATAATAAACATATACATCCATATATATATATACACACATATATATATGTATATCTGTTATTTTTAGAATTGTCGACCTATGTAATTGATCTCAATCAGAATTAACACATTTATAACAGCTTCCTTTTTCATTAATTATTGGCCACCTAGTTGGAACAGGATTCAATACAATTATAAATAATAGAACCTTCCAGTAGCATTTCTAATAGCATTTCTATCTGCATCCTTATTGTAATTATCATAGTACAGAACTTGCCTCCTTTCTCTAGTGTAAGCTTTAGTACATATGAGTTTCTTTTCATTCTCCTGAAATCTTAATTTCCCTGTACTCTTAAGTGTCTCGGAATTTTTGAAGCAGCCCTCTGTTTCTCACCAGATGGTTTTCATTCTCTCCTGTGATCAGGTCTTCTTGTGCTTTTTGTTTTTATTTTTCATTTCTTTTTCATATCCTCCTAGATCATCCCCATTTATTTACATATTTATTTATTTACATAGTCCTATATTACATGAGGGGTCATTTCTTCTGCTTGATATATTTTTCTCTTATAATTGAAGGGAAGTTTACACTCACAATACATTTCGTGTGGTAAATACTACACACATATGGTGATGGCTGGGGTGGTCTGGGTGCTGTGGATTTGAGACTTCTGCCTTACAATCTCGACAACCCAGGTTTGAACCTGTCATGTATGAACACAGTGTGGGAGGTTTTTGACTTCTGGTCTCTTTCCCACTCTTCTATTTCTCTTCTTGCCTTCTCTGTCTCTGACTCTCACAGGCTATCACTCACTCTGTTGGCACTCATTAATATTTTACTTATACATTATTTTACTGACAGGCCCAGATATACAAAGGGAATCACCAGGACACTGCTGATCTCTGGCTGATTTTTGGCGATTTCACCTAGGTTTCTGGAGCCTCAGCTTTGTAAGTCTCTCTGGCACAAGCCATACTCTGTCTCCTAATAGCCATGCCAGTATCCCTCAGAGTCTATAATAAAGATACACTTACTTATATGTACATATATATAAATATATATATATCAGTCATTTTTAGAATTTTTGAACTTTTTATTTGATCTGAATGCATAATTACCACATTTATAACAGCCCCCTTATTCATAAATAATTGTTCACAAAGTTGGAGCAGGATTCACTACAATTATAAATTATAAGCCTTCCAGGATCATTTCCAATAGCCTTTCTATCAGTATCCTCATTGTAATTATCATAACACAGATCTTGCCTCCATTTTCTAGTGTAAGCTTCAATACGTATGCCTTTCTTTTCATTCTCAGGAATTCTTAATTTGCCTGGACCCTGAAGTGTCAGGGAAGTCTTGAAGCATCCCTCAGTTTCTCAGCAGACATTTTCTATATTTCTGCTATAATCAGGTCTTCCTGTGGTTTTTGCTTTTATTTTTTTCAAATCCTCCTAGATCATCCCCATTCATTTGCATATTTATTTACTTATTTAGTCCCATATCACAAGAGGGATCATTTCTTCTGCCTGATAGATTTTCTCTAATAATTGAAGGGAACTTTTGACACACAATACATTTTCTTTTGCAGATACTACACACTATTAGAACTACTGCTGCACTGTTTTTGACAGTGACATCCAATGCACAATGGATTAGTATTGCATGGCTCTAAAGAATGTTCACTATTTAACCTACAAAGTTTTTAACCTCACAAATATTTATTCTGCTCTTTCTTGGGGGATGAATGGTTTACTCTCAACAGATACATGTAATAGTGGGCACGGGGGTAATTTTCCCACTTTCCCTATATTTCTGTACATCATTTGTATCTTTCTTACTGAGGAGAAAGAAACAGTCATAAATTGATAGAGCAGGGCCCAAGCAGGAAGAGAGACAGAGAAACAGCTGCAGTTCTGATTTGACACTAGCCCAGCTTTTCCCTAGCTGGGTATGTGGTGAGCAGGAGCTCAAAACGGGGTCCTGGGCTTCCAAATAGTTCCCTGGCATCTCCACCATCTGTGCCTCCAACCCATACTTCCTTCGTTGTCCATGTAACTATAGATCTACTCTAGGCACTTGTCACCTTCATATGCCAGAAACTTAACACTTCTCCCCTCTACCCAAGAAACTTTGACCTTTTACTTGAGTGCAAAGCAGTAAGCCCAATCCAAGTTATTTCAGGGAAAAGTGTGTGCGTCTCTGTGGAAGGTGTGTGTGTGTGTGTGTGTGTGTGTGTGTAAGTGTACATAAGTGTGTTTCAGTTATGATTACCACTGTTGTTTCTATATTCCTGACGCAGGGTCTTAGGAACTGGGTTGTGTTATGACAAAGGAAGTTTCCACTGCACAGGTGGTTTTTCAAATATGAATGGCACATTGGAAATTCTGGACACTGTTGTGCATTTTCCCAGGTGGTCCTCAGATGGGTTCTTTACTTTGCTATTCCCATGCTATGTGTAATTTTCTGAGTAGACTCAAAGAGGAGTGGCATGGGGAAGCTCAGCTGCATTCTTCTGTGTGTCCACAAGGTGGCAGAAAAGCCCATAGTTGAGTGTAGTGATTCTGTGGAATGAGTAGAACACTGGGATTTGTGGCCCATGGACAGCAAGGTTGAAATTGATGTAGAGTACCCTAGAAATCTGTTCTTTCCTGTGAGGTGGGGGGATCCCCCATTTAGCTTTGCAAGTGGAAGGGGTTTCTCTCTTTGGGATGACTCTACTGGGAGCTTGTGAATCCCTGTGCTCAGCTGCATTCTGCTGTGTGTCCACAAGAGGGCAGGACCAGTGCGGGAGTAAGGCTCTATGGGGCAAGTGCCCTGAGGCACTGGGCTATGAAAATGAAGACAGTGTTTCTGGGTGTGCCATAAGAGCATGGCCAGCCTAGCTCAAGCAGGCAGTGTCCTAAGGACGGGTCCAGACAGGAGCTGTTGGGTCGTGTAGGCAGAAACAGGGCCTTCAGAGGACGGCAGACAGTCCCCGGGGGAGGGTCTAAGAGACTGTGCTCTCTGAGCCTGAGTGGAGGGCCCAGTGTGTATTCATAGAGACAGCTGGCCAATTAGAGAAGAAGAACATCACCCTCAGGGCATGATCCAAGAGCTGGCCAATGAGAACAGAGGAGACTTCTGGTCACTTTCCAACTCATCTATTTCTCTTCTCGCCTTCTCTGTCTTTAACTCTCAAACACTCTGTATTCACTCATTGATATTTTACTTATATACTTATTTTACTGACAGGCCCAGATATACAAAGAGAGTTACCGGACCACTGCTGTTTTCTGGATTGTTTTGTTGGTGATATCACCTAGGCTACTGGAGCCACTGCTTTGTAAGTCTCTCTGACACAAGCCATATTCTGTCTCCTCATATCCATGGCAGTATCTCTCAGACTTTATAATAAACATATACATCCATATCTATATATATAAGTATATATATATATAAATATATATATATATATATATATCTGTCATTTTTAGAATTGTCGTCCTATGGAATTGATCTTTATCAGAATTAACACATTTATAACAGCTTCCTTTTTCATTAATATTTGGCCACCTGGTTGGAGTAGGATTCAATACATTTATAAATAATAGAACCTTCCAGTAGCTTTAATAATAGCATTTCTATCAGCATCCTTATTGTAACTATAATAGTACAGAACTTGCCTCCTTTCTCTAGTGTGAGCTTCAGTACATATGAGTTTCTTTTCATTCTCCTGAAATTTTAATTACCCTGGACTCTGAAGTGTCTCGGAATTTTTGAAGCAGCCCTCTATTTCTCAGCAGGTGGTTTCCATTTTCTGCTGTAATCAGGTCTTCTTGTTCTTTTTGTTTTGTTTTTCTTTTTTTTCAAATCCTCCTAGATCATTCCCATTTATTTGCATATTTATTTATTTATTTAGTCCTATATTACATGAGGGGTCATTTCTTCTGTTTGTTAGATTTTCTCTTATAATTGAAGGGAAATTTACACTCACAATACATTTCGTGTGGTAAATACTACACACATATGGTGAAGGCTGGGGTGGTCTGGGTGCTGTGGACGTGAGACTGCTGCCTTACAATCTCAACAACCCAGGTTTGAACCTGTCATGTATGAACACAGTGTGGGAGGTTTTTGACTTCTGGTCTCTTTCCCACTCTTCTATTTCTCTTCTTGCCTTCTCTGTCTCTGACTCTCACGGGCTCTCACTCACTCTGTCTCCACTCATTAATATTTTACTTATATACTTATATTACTGACAGGCTCTGATATACAAAGAGAGTCGCTTTTTTTGTTGGCGATTTCACCTAGGTTTCTGGAGCCTCAGCTTTGTAAGTCTCACTGACACAACCCATACTCTGTCTCCGCATAGCCATGCCAGTATCCCTCAGAGTCTATAATAAAGATACACATACATATATGTACATATATATATATATATATATATATATATATATATATATATATATCAGTCATTTTAGGAATTGTTGACCTTTTTATTTGATCGTAATGCAGAATTACCACATTTATAACAGCGTCCTTACTCATAAATAATTGGTCACATAGTTGGAGCAGGATTCACTACAATTATAAATTATAAGCCTTCTAGGAGCATTTCCAATAGCCTTTCTATCAGTATCCACATTGTAGTTATCATTGCACAGAACTTGCCTCCATTTTCTAGTGTAAGCTTCAATACGTATGCCTTTCTTTTCATTCTCGGGAATTCTTAATTTGCCTGGACACTGAAGTGTCATGGAAGTTTTGAAGCAGCCTGTGTTTCTCAGCAGATGTTTTCTATATTTCTGCTGTAATCAGGTCTTCCTGTGGGTTTTGTTTTTATTTTTTTTTTCAAATCCTCCTTGATCACCCCCATTCATTTGCATATTTATTTATTTATTTAGTCCCATATCACTTGAGGGGTCATTTCTTCTGCCTGATAGATTTTCTTTTAAATTGAAGGGAACTTTTGACACACAATACATTTCCTTTTGCAGATACTACACACTACTACAACTATTACTGCACTGTTTAAGACAGTGACATCCAATGCACAATGGATTAGTATTGCATGGCTCTAAAGAATGTTCCCTATTTAAGCTACAAAGTTTTTAACCTCACAAATATTTATTCTGTTCTTTCTTGGGGGATGAATGCTTTACAGTCAACAGTTACATGTAATAGTGGGCACAGGGGTAATTTTTCCCACTTTCACTGTATTTCTGTACATCATTTGTAACTTTCATATTGAGGAGAAGGAAACAGTCGTAAATTGAGAGAGCAGGGCCCAAGCAGGAAGAGAGACAGAGAAACAGCTGCAGTTCTGATTTGACACTAGCCCAGCTTTTCCCTAGCTGGGTAAGTAGTGAGCAGGGGCTCAAAACGGGATCCTGGGCTTCCAAATAGTTCCCTGGCATCTCCACCAGCTCTGCCTGCAACCCATGCTCCCTTCGTTGTCCATATAACTATTGATCTTCTCTAGGCACTTCTCACCTTCATATGCCAGAAACTTAACACTTCTCCCCTCCACCCATGAAACTTTGACCTTTTACTTGAGTTCAAAACAGCAACCCCAATATACATTATTTCAGGGAAAAGTGTGTGCGTCTCTGTGGGAGGGTGTGTGTGTGTGTGTGTGTGTAAGTGTACCTAAGTGTGTTTCAGTTATGATTACTGCTGTTGTTTCTTTATTCCTGATACATATTCTTAGGAACTGGGTTGTGCAATGACAAAGGAAGTTTCCACTGCACAGGTGGTTTCTCAAATATGAATGGCACATTGGATATTCTGGACACTGTTGTGCATTCTCTCAGGTGGTCCTCAGATGGGTTCTTTCCTTTACTATTCCCATGCTGTGTGTAATTTTCTGTGTAGACTCAAAGAGGAGTGGCATGGGGAAGATCAGCTGCATACTGCTGTGTGTCCACAAGGTGGCAGCAAATCCCATAGTTGAGTGTAGTGATTCTGTGGAATGAGAACTCTGGGATTTGTGGCCCATGGACAGCAAGGTTGAAATTGACGTAGAGTACCCTAGACATCTGTTCTTTCCTGTGGGGTGGGGGGATCCCCCATTTGGCTTTGCAAGTGGAAGGGGTTTCTCTCTTTTTCTGGGATGACTCTACTGGGAGCTTGTGAATCCCTGTGCTCAGTTGCATTCTGCTGGGTGTCCACAAGAGTTCAGCACCAGTGTGGGACTAAGGAACCATGGGTCAAGTGCCCTGAGGCACTGGGCTACGAGAGTGGAGACAGTGTTTCTGGGTGTGCCCCAAGAGCATGGTCAGCCTAGCTCAAGCAGGCAGTGTCCTAAGGACGGGTCCAGACAGGATCTGTTGGGTTGTGTTGGCAGAAATAGGGCCTTCACAAGACGGCAGACAGTCCCCAGTGGCGGGTCTAAGAGACCGTGCCCTCTGAGCCTGAGGGGAGGGCCCAGTGCATATTCATAGAGACAGCTGTCCAATTTGAGAAGAGGAACATCACCCTCAAGGGCGTGAACCAAGAGCTGTGCAATGAGAACAGATGAGAAGTTGTGAGGGCGGGACTCAGAGAGCAGCCTTCCGAAGGAAGCCTGCAAATGGGAGCTCAGAGCTGGCCTTAAAAGGCGGGCGTGCTTCCAGAAAGTGTTAAGCAGGGTTCAGCCCAGGGCCCTGTCTTGCAGAAGCTATGTAGTGCGCATGTGTATAACCCCCTTTGTGCCTGTGCCTCTGTGGATGTGTGCGTGCGTGACTGTGAGAGTGTGTGTTTGTGTTTGTTTGTGTGTGTGTATGTGTGTGGTAGGGAGAGAAAGAGAACAACAGAATCACTGTGGCACAGGAGATTTTGTGGAAAACACTTGGCACAGTCTAATTTACTGCTCAATATTCACACCATTATAGCTCTCCTTGGCCAGTGGACACTATTTTTCTTTTCAGATGTAAAGACACTGAAGTGGGAGAGGTTTTTCCCTAAGGCTTGCACAAGGAACTAGCAGCTGCCCTGTGTGTGTTGCCAGAATAGGAATCTTGTGGTGCCTGTCCATGTGGAGAGTCTCCTGGATGAGTTCCTTCTCAAGCCTTTTTCGCTAGGTCTCATTGGAGCTGTATATAGCTAGTGATTTTGAGATTTTACTCCTTTGGACAATTATTTTCCTGATGCACAGTTTCTCTCCAGGTTTTAGCAATCAATTGTCTGAATGTCATATCGCATCCACTGTAGAAAATGACTACATCACTGTCTCTCTCTCTCTCTCTCTCTCTCTCTCTCTCTCTCTCTCTATATATATATATATATATATATATATATATATATATATATATATATATATACATGTAGAGGTCTGAAAATATATTTTAGCTAGAGACCTGCACAGCTCTGGTTTCGGGTAGTAATGCGGATACACCTGGCCCTTCTGAACCACAGTCATGAGAGACATCTCACAGAGCCATTAGATTACCTCTTGTCACTCCTGTCACCTGCATCTTGGCAGGAGCATCACTAAAACTACTTCCAATTTGGAGAGGCAAGGGCAGTTTTGGAGAGTGGGCTGCAGGCCAAGTGTTGCTTCTCAGAGTGGGCTAAGACCTAGGTGTTCTAAGTGTAACCTTTCCTCACAATCATAAAATAACAATGCCACTTGTAAGAAGTATGCATGGGCATGGAGGGTTTGTCTTCAGTGCTCTGGCACTGACCAACACAGGCCCAGAATGTCTGTCCTTTTCAGTCACTGTCATTCTGTCTCTCTGACTGTCTCTACATGCCTTCTTACCTGGACCCTTCCTGGAAGTCTTTGCATGCATCGTGAACTCGGTCTTTCTGGTGTTGAAATTTTCCTTTCTTTGCCCTTTGGAATACTTAGTCTCGTGCATATGGCGTAGTACAGAGGAGAACTTAGGAGACAGCATTCCTGCTGCAGGTAACAGGCATATGTACATCTCCAGCTGCAGCTGTCCAGGTCCTCTGTGCTTGACTTAAATTCTCCAGGGCCCTGTGGCTGACAATCAGCCTAAATGCAGCCCTCCTCAATTTACTGCACCACATACTTGTCCTTATTCCATGAGATCCCAGGTCATGAGAAGTGAAACTCTACCACCCTGGCACACCCATTGTGCTTTCCCTCTATTGGGCCGAATGTAAAGGATCTGTGGTACTGATGGCCACACCAGTATCCAGATTTTCCTTGCAAAACGGAAGCTTCCATGGTTCAGAAAGTGGATGTTTTGATGGCTGTGAAATTTCTTTTCCAAGTGCCTCCTGGGGTTTCAAATCCATTTGAAACCTGAAGTTCGTTCTTGTATCTAGGGAATATTCTCACCTCTGGCCCGAAGGCCGTCCCAAATCGGAGCACAGCTATCCCAGGGTCAGGAGGTCTGCGAGCCTGCTAGCTCCTGGAGGGATTCCTGAGTATGTCCTCAGGCCGCAAATGGTAACAGGTGTTTCCAATTACCTTTATTATCAGAGCCAGACCCTCAGGTGAGGGGAGGGGCTGTTATCTCTACTGGAAGCTCCTAATTCATCCAATGGAGGCATCCATCTTCCTTTTGTCTCTCCATAGCAAGGGCCTGGGGAGTTTGTGCTTCCTGCAAGCAGAGCGACTTTGTATGGGACACTCATGCATACCTACTTCTGGGAATCTCTCTGAGTGTGATGTGTGGAAACCAGGACACAATGATCGGAGATTGTGTGGCCATAGGAGCAATTGACTAGCCGAACCCAAAGGGTAGGTGTAAGGGGACGGGTTCTTCCACTATTGTTTGGTCAAACACAGTTCCCATCTATATTGAAACACAGCTCTTTCTGGGTTCATTCTTGGCTTGTAATCTGCTGCCCTGAGCAGTGGACAGAGAGTCTGGAGGCTGAGTAGGCAGCCAAACGTGACTGGACAGGAGGCTGCCCTTGAATTCTGAGGGGTGCCCCAGCTTACCCCGTTGGCAGTTTGGATGATAGTGAGGCATGAGATTGAATCGGGATTTCAGGAGAGGGAGACATGAGAGTCCCTTTGCATGTGCATTATTGCTTTTCCAGAATCTGGGCTAGCTGGCTTGCCCTAACCAGCTTGGTTCTCTGTACATAAGTTGCAGGTGAGGCTGGCTACCTTCCAACCATGCTCTGAGAATACTATAGGTGAGCTCTGACCACACACAGACACAGACAGACAGACAGACAGACACACACACACACATTACTGTCTAATCTTGTAGTACAGCATATGGTGAAGGCTGGGGCTGTCTGGGGTCTTTGGGCATGAGAGCTGCTGTCTTACAATCTCTACAAGCCAGGTTTGAACCTGTCATCAGTGAACACAGAGTAGGAGGTTTTTGAATTCTCATCTCTTTCCAGAAGAAGTGGCTGGTGGGCGGGCCTTCCAGAGGCTGCCCAATGAGCGTGCTGCAGGGCCATGTGGGCGGTGCTCAAGGTTGCTGGCCAATCACTGACTAGGGGCCTTGACACTCCTGGGCGTGTCCTAGCACACTGGCCAATGATATTGCTGGCAGGGGTTCTGGGCGTGGCCTAGGCCTCTGGCATATCAGAGCTGGTGCCCTGTCTGTGGGCCTTCTGAAGGAAGCCCGACTATGGGAGCTTAAACGGCTGGGCGTGCTTCCAGGAAGTGCGAAGTAGGGTTCATGCAGGGCCCTGCCTTGCAGAAGCTGTCCAGTGTGCATGTGCTTGTGCCTCTGTGGATGTGTGCCTGTATGTAACTGTGAAAGTGTGTGTTTTTGTGTGTTTGTGTGTGTGTGTGAGGGAGAGAGAAACAGTGAGAACAACAGAATCACTGTGGCACAGGTGATTTTGTGCAAAACACTTGGCACATTCAGATTTACAGTTCAATATTGACACCATTGTAGCTCTCCTTGGCCCATGGTCACTTTTCTTATTTTCAGATGTAAAGACACTGAAGAGGGAGAGGTTTTTGCCCTGAGGCTTGCACAAGGAACTGGCCGCTGCCTTTTGTGTTTTGCCAAACTAGGAATCTTGTGGTGCCTGTCCATGTGGAGAGTCTTCTGGATGAGTTCCTTCTCAAGCCTTTTTCGCTAGGTCCCATTGGAGCTGCATATAGCTAATGATTTGGAGATTTTACTCCTTTGGACAATTCTTTGCTGATGCACAGTTTCTCTCCAGGTTTTAGCAATCAATTGTCTGATTGTCATATCGCATCCATTGTAGAAAATGACTACATCAGTGTCTTGCTCTCTCTCTCACTCTCACTCTCACTCTCACTCTCTTTCTCTTACTCTCTCTCTCTCTCTCTCTATATATATATATATATATATATAAAACTTGTAGAGGTCTGAAAATATATTTTAGCTAGAGACCTGCACAGCTCTGGACTCGGGTAGTAATTCGGATACACCTGGCCCTTCTGAGCCACAGTCATGAGAGACATCTCACAGAGCCATTCGTTTACCTCTTGTCACTCTATAAAACTCTCAGCACAAACTACAGCTGCCAAATCACCTACTTCACTCTTGCTCTTTTTGTCCACAGAGTCCTATCCCAAAAATGTAAACCAAAGAAGAAATAGACATAGTTCAGTTCCCTGCACAAAGGACACGCTGAGGCTTGACCAGGGAGATGAAATACGCCAGCCTGCATTTGGCTGGAGCATCACTAAAACTACTTCCAATTTGGAGAGGCAAGGGCAGTTTTGGAGAGTGGGCTGCAAGCCAAGTGTTGCTTCTCAGAGTGAGCTAAGACCTAGATGTTCTAAGTGTAACCTTTCTTCACAAACATAAAATAACTATGCCACTTGTAAGAAGTATGCATGAGAATGGAGGGTTTGTCTTCAGTGCTCTGGCACTGATCAACACAGGGCCAGAATTTTTCCTTTTCAGTGACTGTCATTCTGTCTCTCTGACTGTCTCTACGTGCCTTCTTCCCTGGACCCTTCGTGGAAGTCAGTGCATGCATCATGAACTCGGTCTTCCTGGTGTTGAAATATTCCTTTCTTTGCCCTTTGGATTAGTTAGTCGCATGCATATGGTGTAGTACAGAGGAGAACTTAGGAGACAGCGTTCCTGGTGCAGGTTACAGGCATATGTCCATCTCCAGCTGCAGCTGTCCTGGTCCTCTGGGCTTGACTCCCATTCTCCAGGGCCCTGAGGCTGACACTCAGCCTAAATGCAGCCCTCCTCAATTTCCTGCACCGCATCCTTGTCCTTATTCCATGAGAGCCCAGGTGAAGAGAAGTGAAACTCTACCACCCTGGCACACACATTGTGCTATCCCTCTATTGGGCCGAATGTAAAGGATCTGTGGTACTGATGGCCACACCAGTGTCCTGATTTTCCACGCAAAACGGAAGCTTCCAGGGTTCTGAAAGAGGGTGTCTTGATGGCTATGAAATGTCTTTTCCAAGTGCCTCCTGGGATTTCAAATCCTTTTGAAACCTGAAGTTCTTTCTTGTATCTAGGGAATATTCTCACCTCTGGCCCAAAAGCACTCCCAACTAGGAGTACAGCTATCCCAGGGTCAGGAGGTCTCCCAGCCTACTAGCTCCTGGAGGGATTTCTGAGTATGTCCTCAGTCCCCAAGTGGTAACAGGTGTTTCCCATTGATTTTACTAGCAGCAGCCAGGCCCTATGGTGAGGGGCAGGGCTGTGATCTCCACTGGAAGCTCCTAATTCAGCCAATGGAGGCATCCATCTTCCTTTTGTCTCTCCATAGCAAGGGCCCATGGAGTTTATGCTTCCTGCAAGCAGAGCGACTTTGTATGGGACACTCATGCATGCCTACTTCTGGGAATCTCTCTGAGTGTGATGTGTTGACACCAGGACACCATGATCAGGGATTTTGAGGCCACAGGAGCAATTGCCTTAGCTGGACCCAAAGGGTAGGTGTAAGGGGCCGGATTCATCCACTATTGTTTGGTCAAACACAGTTCCCATTTATGTTGAAACACAGCTCTTTCTGGGTTCATTCTGGGCTTGTAATATGCTGCCCTGAGCAGTGGACTGAGATTCTGGAGGTTGAGTAGGCAGCCAAACGAGACCGCCTACTCAGCCTCATGTCCCTGTATTCTGAGGGGTGTCCCAGCTTACCCCGTTGTCAGTGTTTGGTTGATACTGAGGCATGGGATTGAATCAGGAACTCAAGAGAGACAGACATGAGGTTTTTGAAATCTGAGACACTGAAGAGGGAGAGGTTTTTGCCCTGAGGCTTGCACTGGGAACTAGCCGCTGCCCTCTGTGTGTTGCCAGACTAGGAAACTTGTGGTGTCTGTCGATGTGGAGAGTCTCCTGGATGAGTTCCTTCTGGAGCCTTTTTCGATCGGTCCCGTTGGAGCTACATATAGCTAAAGATTTGGAGATTTTACTCCTTTGGACAATTCTTTTCCTGATGCACAGTTTCTCTACAGGTTTTAGCAATCAATTGTTGAATGTCATATCGAATCCATTGTAGAAAATGACTACATCAGTGTCTCTGTCTCTCTATATATAGAGGTCTCTCTCTCTATATATATATATATATATATGCAACATGTAGAGATATGAAAATATTTTTAGCTAGAGACCTGCACAGGTCTGGATTAGGGTAGTAAAATGGATACACCTGGCCCTTCTGAGCTACAGTCATGAGAGACATCTCAAAGAGCCATATTGTTTATCACTCTACAAATCTCTCTCAGCACAAACTACAGCTGCCAAATCATCTAATTCACTCTTGCTCTTTTTGTCCACCGAGTCCTATCCCAAAACTGTAAATCAAAGAAGAAATAGACATAGTTCAGTTCCCTGCACACAGTACAGGCTGAGGCTGGACCAGGGAAATGAAATAAGGCAGCCTGCATTTGGCTGGAGCATCACTAAAACTACTTCCAATTTGGAGAGGCAAGGGCAGTTTTGGAGAGTGGGCACAGGCCATGTGTTTCTTCTCAGAGTGGGCTAAGACCTAGATGATCTAACTGTAACCTTTCCTCATGAACATAAAATAACAATGCCTCTTGTAAGAAGTATGTTAGGGCATGGAGGGTTTCTCTTCAGTGCTCTGGCACTGATAAATACACGGCCAGAATTTGTCCTTTTCAGTCACTGTCATTCTGTCTCTCTGACTATCTCTACGTGCCTTCTTCCCTGGACTCTTCGTGGAATTCAGTGCATGCATCGTGAACTCGGTCTTCCTGGTGTTGAAATTTTCCTTTCTTTGCCCTTTGGATTACTTAGTCTCATGTATATGGCGTAGTACAGAGGCGAACTTAGGAGACAGCGTTCCTGCTGCAGGTAACAGGCATGTGTCCATCTCCAGCTGCAGCTGTCCAGGCCCTCTGTGCTTGACTCCCATTCTCTAGGGCCCTGAGGCTGACACTCAGCCTAAATGTAGCCCTCCTCACCTTCCAACACAGCATCCTAGTCCTTATTCCATGAGAGCCCAGGTCAAGAGAAGTGAAACACTATCCCCTTGGCACAAACATTGTACTTTCCCTCTATTGGGCCAAATGTAAAGGATCTGTTGTACTGATGGCCACACCAGTGTCCAGATTTTCCATGCAAAACGGAAGCTTCCAGGGTTCAGAAAGAGGGTGTTTTGATGGCTGTGAAATGTCTTTTAAAAGTGCCTCCTGGGATTTCAAATCCTTTTGAAACCTGAAGTTCTTTCTTGTATCTAGGGAATATTCTCACCTCTGGCCAGAAGGCCTTCCCAACTAGGAGCACACCTATCCTGGGTTCAGGAGGTCGGCCAGCCTGCGAGCTCCTGGAGGGATTCCTGAGCATGTCCTCAGGGCCCAAGTTGTAACAGCTGTTTCCAATTGCCTTTATTAGCAGCAGCCAGGCCCTCAGGTGAGGGGGGGCTGTCTGTGGTCTGTGGGCATGAGAGCTGCTGCCTTACAATCTCTACAAGCCAGGTTTGATTCTGTCATCAATGAACACAGTGTAGGAGGTTTTTGAAATCTGAGACACTGAAGAGGGAGAGGTTTTTGCCCTGAGGCTTGCACTGGGAACTAGCAGCTGCCCTCTGTGTGTTGCCAGACTAGGAAACTTGTGGTGTCTGTCGATGTGGAGAGTCTCCTGGATGAGTTCCTTCTGGAGCCTTTTTCAATCGGTCCCATTGGAGCTACATATAGCTAAAGATTTGGAGATTTTACTCCTTTGGACAATTCTTTTCCTGATGCACAGTTTCTCTACAGGTTTTAGCAATCAATTGTTGAATGTCATATCGAGTCCATTGTAGAAAATGACTACATCAGTGTCTCTATCTCTATATATATAGAGGTCTCTCTCTCTCTCTCTCTATATATATATATATATATATATATATATATATATATATATATGCAACATGTAGAGATATGAAAATATTTTTAGCTAGAGACCTGCACAGGTCTGGATTAGGGTAGTAAAATGGATACACCTGGCCCTTCTGAGCTACAGTCATGAGAGACATCTCAAAGAGCCATATCGTTTATCACTCTACAAATCTCTCTCAGCACAAACTACAGCTGCCAAATCATCTACTTCACTCTTGCTCTTTTTGTCCACAGAGTCCTATCCCAAAACTGTAAATCAAAGAAGAAATAGACATAGTTCAGTTCCCTGCACATAGTACAGGCTGAGTCTGGACCAGGGAAATGAAATAAGGCAGCCTGCATTTGGCTGGAGCATCACTAAAACTACTTCCAATTTGGAGAGGCAAGGGCAGTTTTGGAGAGTGGGCACAGGCCATGTGTTTCTTCTCAGAGTGGGCTAAGACCTAGATGTTCTAACTGTAACCTTTCCTCATGAACATAAAATAACAATGCCTCTTGTAAGAAGTATGCTAGGGCATGGAGGGTTTGTCTTCAGTGCTCTGGCACTGATAAATACAGGGCCAGAATTTGTCCTTTTCAGTCACTGCCATTCATTCTCTCTGACTATCTCTACGTGCCTTCTTCCCTGAACTCTTCGTGGAAGTCAGTGCATGCATCGTGAACTCGGTCGTCCTGGTGTTGAAATTTTCCTTTCTTTGCCCTTTGGATTACTTAGTCTCATGTATATGGCGTAGTACAGAGGAGAACTTAGGAGACAGCGTTCCTGCTGCAGGTAACAGGCATGTGTCCACCTCCAGCTGAAGCTGTCCAGGCCCTCTGTGCTTGACTCCCATTTCCAGGGCCCTGTGGCTGCCACTCAGCCTAAATGCAGCCCTCCTCAATTTCCTGCACCACATCCTTTTCCTTATTCCATGAGATCCCAGGTCAAGAGTAGTGAAACTCTACCATCCTGACACACACATGGTGCTTTCACTCTATTGTGCCAAATGTAAAGGAACTGTGGAACTTATGGCAACACCAGTGTCCAGATTTTCCATGCAAAACGGAATCTTCCAGGATTCAGAAAGAGGCTGTCTTGATGGCTATGAAATGTCTTTTCCAAGTGCCTCCTGGGGTTTCCAATCCTTTTGAAACCTGAAGTTCGTTCTTGTATCTAGGGAATATTCTCACCGCTGGCCAGAAGGCGCTCCCAACTAGGAGCACAGCTATGCTGGGGTCTGGAGTTCTGTCAGCCTGCTAGCTCCTGGAGGGATTCCTGAATATGTCCTCAGGCCCCAGGTGGTAACAGGTGTTTCCAATTGCGTTTATTAGCAGCATCCAGGCCCTCAGGTGAGGGGCGGGGCTGTGATCTCCACTGGAAGCTCCTAATTCAGCCAATGTAGGCATCCATCTTCCTTTTGTCTCTCCATAGCAAGGGCCCTGGGAGTTTGTGCTTCCTGCAAGCAGAGCGACTTTTTATGAGATGCTCATGCATGCCTACTTCTGGGAATCTCTCTGAGTGTGATGTGTGGACACCAGGACCCCATGATCATGGATTGTGAGGCCACAGGAGCAATTGCTTTTGCCGGACCCAAAGAGTAGGTGTGAGGGACAGTTTCATCCACTATTGTTTGGTCAAACACAGTTCCCATCTATGTTGAAACACAGGTCTTTCTGGGTTCATTCTGGGCTTTTAAGCATCTGCCCAGAGCAGTGGATTGAGAATCTACAGGCTTAGTAGGCAGCCAAACGTGACTGGACAGGCTCCTGACCTTGAATTCTGACGGGTGACCCAGCTTACCCTGTTGGCAGTGTTTGGATGATAGTGAGGCATGAGATTGAATCGGAAACTCAGGAGAGGGAGACATGAGAGTCCCTTTGCATGTGCATTCTTGCTTAGCCAGAATCTGGGCTAGCTGGCTTGCCCTGACCAGCTAGGTTCTCTGTACATAAGTTGCAGGTGAGGCTGGCTACCTTCCTACCCATGCTCTGAGACTACTATAGTTGAGCTCTGAGCACACACAGACACAGACAGACAGACACACACACACACACATTACTGTCAGGTTTGGTATTACAGCATATGGTGAAGGCTGGGGTTGTCTGGGGTTGTGTGCATCAGAGCTGCTGCCTTACAATCTCTACAAGCCAGCTTTGAACCTGTCATCAATGAACCCAGTATAGCAGGTTTATGAATTCTCATCTCTTTCCCACAGAAGTGGCTGGTGGGCGGGCCTTCCAGAGGCTGCCCAATGAGCGTGCAGCAGGGCGGTGTGGGCGGTGCTCAAGGTTGCTGGCCAATCACTGACTAGGGTACCTTGACCCTCCTGGGCGTGTCCTTGCACAATGGCCAATGACATCTGACAGGGGTTCTGGGCGTTGCCTATGCCTCTGGCATATCAGAGCATGGCTGGTGCCCTGTCTGCAGGCCTTCTGAAGTAAGACCTACAATGGGAGCTCAGAGCTGGCCTTAAAAGGCTTGGCATGCTTCCAGGAAGTGGAAGCAGGGTTCATCCAGGGCCCTGCCTTGCAGAAGCTGTCCAGTGTGCATATGTATAACTCCGTTTGTGCCTGTTCCTCTCTGGATGTGTGCGTTTGAGTAACTGTGAGAGTGTGTGTTTGTCTGTGTGTGTGAGGGAGGGAGAGAGAGAGCAACATAAACACTGTGGCACAGATGGTTTTGTGCAAAACTCTTGGCACATTCTGATTTACAGCTCAATATTGACACAATTGTAGCTCTCCTTGGCCCTTGGTCACTTTTCTTATTTTCAGATGTACAGACACTAGAGAGGGAGAGGTTTTTGCCCTGAGGCTTTCACTAGGAACTAGCAGCTGCCCTGTGTGTGTTGCCACACTAGGAAACTTGTGGTGCCTGTCCACGTGGAGAGTTTCCTGGACGAATTCCTTCTCAAGCCTTTTTCGCTAGGTCCCGTTGGAGCTGCATATACCTAATTATTTGGAAATTTTACTCCTTTGGACAATTCTTTTCCTAATGCACAGTTTCTCTCCAGGTTTTACAAATCAATGGTGTTAATGTAATATCACATCCGTTGTAGGAAATGACTACATCAGTGTCTTGCTGTCTCTCTCTCTCGGTCTCTCTCTCTATATATATGTATATGTATATGTATATGTATATGTATATGTATATGTATATGTATATGTATATGTATTTGTATTTGTATATGTATATGTATATGTATATGTATATGTATATGTATATGTATATGTATATGTATATGTATATGTATATGTATATGTATATGTATATGTATATGTATATGTATATGTATATAAAACATGTAAAGGTCTGAAAAAATATTTTAGCTAGAGACGTGCACAGCTCTTGATTTGGGAAGTAATGCGGATACACCTGGCCCTTCTGAGACACAGTCATGAGAGACATCTCAGAGAGCCATTTGTTTACCTCTTTTCACTCTACAATTCTCTCTCAGTAAGAACTACAGCTGCCAAATCATCTACTTCCCTCTTTCTCTTTTCGTGCACCGAGTCCTATACCAAAACTGTAAATCAAAGAAGAAATAGACATAGTGCAGATCCCTGCACACAGGACAGGCTGAGGCTGGACCAGGGGGTTGGAATACGCCAGCCTGTATTTGGCTGGTGCATCACTAAAACTACTTACAAATTGGAGAGGCAAGGGCAGTTTTGGAGAGTGAGCTGCAGGACAAGTGTTGCTTCTCAAAGTGGGCTAAGACCTGGATGTTCTAAGTGTAACCTTTCCTCACAAACATAAAATAACAATGCCACTTGTAAGAGATATGCATGGGCATGGAGGGTTTGTTTCAGTGCTTGGCACTGACCACACAGGGCCAGAATTTCTGTCCTTTCCAGTCACGGTCATTCTGTCTCCCTGACTGTCTCTACGTGCCTTCTTCCCTGGACCCTTCGTGGAAGTCAGTGCATGCATCGTGACCTCCATCTTCCTGGTGTTCAAATTTTCCTTTCTTTGCCCTTTGGATTACTTAGTCTCATGCATATGGTGTAGAACAGAGGGGATCTGAGGAGACAGCATTCCTGCTGCAGGTAACAGGCATATGAATTTCTCCAGCTGCAGCTGTCCAGGCCATCTGTGCTTGACTCCCATTCTCCAAGGCCCTGTGACTGACACTCAGCCTAAATGCTGCCCTCCTCAATTTCCTGCACCACATTCTTGTACTTATTCCATGAGAGCCCAGGTAAAGAGAAGTGAAACTCTACCACCCTGGCACACACATTGTGCTTTCCCTCTATTGAGCCGAATGTAAAGGATCTGTGGTACTGATGGCCACACCAGTGTCCAGAGTTTCCATGCAAAACGTAAGCTTCCAGGGTTCAGAAAGAGGGTGTTTAGATGGCTGTGAAATGTCTTTTCCAAGTGCCTCCTGGGGTTTCAAATCCTTTTGAAACCTGAAGTTCATTCTGATATCTAGGGAATATTCTCACCTCTGGCCCGAAGGCCCTCCCAACTAGGAGCAAAGTTATCAAGGGGTCAGGAGGTCTGCCAGCCTGCTAGCTACTGGAGGGATTCCAGAGTATGTCCTTCGGCCTCAAGTGGCAAGAGATGTTTCCAATTGCCTTTATTAGCAGCAGCCAGGCCCTCAGGTGAGGGGCAGGGCGGTGATCTCCACTGGAATCTACTAATTCAGCCAATGGAGGCATCCATCAAAATTTTGTCTCCATAGCAAGGGAGTTTGTACTTCCTGCAAGCAGAACGACTTTGTATGTGACACTCATGAATGCCTACTTCTGGAATCTCTGAGTGTGATATGTGGCCACCAGGACACCATGATCATGGATTGTTAGGCCACAGGAGCAATTGCCTTAGCCAGACCCAAAGGGAAGGTGTGAGGGGCCAGGTTCATCCACTATTGTTTGGTCAAACACAGTTCCCATGTATGTTGAAACACAGCTCTTTCTGGGTTCAATCTGGACTTGTAATCTGCTGCCATGTGCAGTGGACTGAGATTCTAGAGGCTGAGTAGGCAGCCAAATGTGACTGGACAGACTCCTGCCCCTGAATTATGAGGGGTGCCCCAGCTTACCCCGTTGGCAGTGTTTGGATGATAGTGAGGCATGAGATTGAACTGGGAAGTCAGGAGAGGGAGACATGAGAGTCCCTTTGCATGTGCATTCTTGCTTAGCCAGAATCTGGGCTAGCTAACTTGCCCTGACCAGCTAGGTTCTCTGTACATAAGTTGCAGGTGAGGTTGGCTACCTTCCCACCCATGCTCTGAGACTACTATAGGTTAGCTCTGAGCACACACAGACACAGAAAGACAGACACACACACACACACACACATTACTGTCAGGTCTGGTAGTAAAGCATATGGTGAAGGCTGGGGCTGTCTGGGGTCTGTGGACATGAGAGCTGCTACCTTACAATATCTACAAGCCAGCTTTGAACCTGTCATCAATTAACACAGTGTAGGCAGTTTTTGAATTCTCATCTCTTTCCAGCAGATGTGGCAGGTGGGCGGGCCTTTCAAAGGCTGCCCAATGAGCGTGCTGCAGGGCCGTGTGGGTGGTGCTCAAGGTTGCTGGCCAATCACTGACTAGCGCCTTCACATTCCTGGGAGTGTCCTAGCACACTGGTCAATGATATTGCTGGCAGGGGTTCTGGGCTTGGCCTAGACCTCTGGCATATCAGAGCCTTGCTGGTGCCCTGTCTGCGGACCTTCTGAAGTAAGCGCAACAATGGGAGCTAGAGATGGCCTTTAAAGGCTGGGCGTGCTTGCAGGAAGTGCGAAGCAGGGTTCACCAAGGGCCCTGCCTTGCAGAAACTGTTCAGTGTGCATGTGTATAACTCCGTTTGTGCCTGTTCCTCTGTGGATGTGTGCGTGTGTGTAACTGTGAGAGTGTGTGTTTGTGTGTGTGTGTGTGTGAGGGAGGGAGAGACAGAGAGAACAACAGAATCACTGTGGCACAGGTGATATTATGCAAAACACTTGGCACATTCTGATTTACAGCTCAATATTGGCACCATTCTAGCTCTCCTTGACCCTTGGACACTTTCATTCATTTCAGATGTAAAGACACTGAAGAGGGATAGGTTTTTGCCCTGAGGCTTGCACTGGGAACTAGCAGCTTCCCTGTGTGTGTTGCCAGACTAGGAAACTAGTGGTGCCTGTCCATGTGGAGAGTGTCCTGGATGAGTTCCTTCTCGAGCCTTTTTAGCTAAGTCCCTTTGGAGCTGCATATAGCTAATGATTTGGAGATTTTACTCCTTTGGACAATTCTTTTCCTGATGCAGTTTCTCTCCAGGTTTTAGCAATCAATTGTCTAAGTGTCATATCACATCCATTGTAGAAAATGACTACATCAGTGTCTTGCCCTCTCTCTCTCTCTCTCTCTCTCTCTATATATATATATATATATATATATATATATATATATATATATATATATAACATGTAGAGGTCTGAAAATATATTTTAGCTAGTGACGTGAACAGCTCTGGATTCGGGTAGTAATGCGGATACACCTGGCCCATCTGAGCCATAATCATGAGAGATATCTCACAGAGCCATTCGTTTACCTCTTGTCCCTCTACAAATCTCTCTCAGCACAAACTACAGCTGCCAAATCATCTACTTCACTCTTGCTCTTTTTGTCCACTGAGTCCTATCCCAAAACTGTAAATCAAAGAAGAAATAGACATTGCGAAGTTCCCTGAACACAGGACAGGCTGAGGCTGGACCAGGGAGATGAAATACGCCAGCCTGCATTTGCCTGGAGTATAACTAAACTACTTCCAAATTGGAGAGGCAAGGGAAGTTTTGGAGAGTGGGCTGCAGGCCACATATTTCTTCTCAGAGTGGGATAAGACCTAGATGTTCAAAGTGTAACCTTTCCTCACAAACATAAAATAACAATGCCACTTTTAAGAAGTATGCATGGGCATGGAGGGTTTGTCTTCAGTGCTCTGGCACTGATCAACACAGGGCCAGAATTTCTGTCCTTTCCAGCCACTGTCATACTGTCTCTCAGACTGTCTCTACGTGCCTTCTTCCCTAGACCCTTCGTGGGAGTCATTGCATGCATCCTGAACTCGGTCTTCCTGGTGTTGAAATTTTCCTTTTTTTGCCCTTTGGATTACTTAGTCTCGTGCATATGGCGTAGTACAGAGGGGAAATGAGGAGACCGTGTTACTTCTGCAGGTAACAGGCATATGTCCATCTCCAGCTGCAGATGTCCATGCCCTCTGTGCTTTACTCCCATTCTCCAAGGCCCTGTGGCTGACACTCAGCCTAAATGCAGCCTCCTCAATTTCCTGCACAGCATCCTTGTCCTTAATCCATGACAGCCCTAGTCAAGAGAAGTGAAACTCTACCACCCAGGCACACACATTTTGCTTTCCCTCTATTGGGCCGAATGTAAAGGATCTGTCGTACTGAAGGCCAGACCATTGTCTGGATTTTCCACGCAAAACGGAAGCTTCCAGCGTTCAGAAAGAGCGTGTTTTGATGGCTGTGAAATGTCTTTTCCAAGTGCCTCCTGGGGTTTCAAATCCTTTTGAAACCTGAAGTTCGTTCTTATATCTAGGGAATATTCTCACCTCTGGCCCATAGGCCCTCCCAACTAGGAGCACAGCTATCCCGGGGTCAGGAGTTCTGCCAGCCTGCTAGCACCTGGAGGGATTCTAGAGTATGTCCTCAGGCCCCAAGTGGTAACAGGTGTTTCCAATTGCCTTTAATAGCAGCATCCAGGCCCTAAGGTGAGGGGCGGGGTTGTGGACTCCACTTGAAGCTCCTGATTCATCCAATGGAGGAATCCATCTTCCTTTTGTCTCTCCATAGCAAGGGCCCGGGGAGTTTGTGCTTCCTGCAAGCATAGCGACTTTGTATGTGACTCATGCATGCCTACTTCTGGGAATCTTTCTGAGTGTGATGTGTGGACACTAGGACACCATGATCAGGGATTGTGAGGCAACAGGAGCAATTGCCTTAGCCGGACCCAAAGGGTAGGTGTGAGGGCCCGGGTTCATCCACTATTGTTTGGTCAAACACAGTTCCCATCTATGTTGAAACACAGCTATTTTTGGATTCTTTCTGGGCTTGTAATCTGCTGCCCTGAGCAGTGGACTGAGAGTCTGGAGGCTGAGTAGGCAGCCAAACGTGACTGGACAGACTCCTGCACCTGCATTCTGAGGGGTGCCCCAGGTTTCCCCGTTGGCAGTTTTCGGATGATAGTGAGGCATTGGATTGAATCGGGAACTCAGGGGAGGGAGACATGAGAGTACCTTTGCATATGCATTCTTGCTTAGCCAGAATCTGGGCTAGCTGGCTTGCCCTGAACAGCTAGGTTCTCTGTATATAAGTTGCAGGTGAGGCTGGCTACCTTGACCCCCATGTTCTGAGACTACTACAGGTGAGCTCTGAGCTCACACATACTCAGACATACATACAGACATACAGACACACACACATTACTGTCAGGTCTGTAAGTACAGCATATGGTGAAGGCTGGGGCTGTCTGGTGTCTGTGGGCATGAGAGCTGCTGCCTTACAATCTCTACAAGCCACGTTTGAACCTGCCATCAATAAACACAGTGTAGGGGGTTTTTGTCTGCTGGTCTCTTTCCAACTCATCTATTTCTCTTGTCGCCTTCTCTGTGTCTAACTGTCACATGCTCTCACACACTCTGTCTTCACTGATTATATACTTATTTTACTGACATGCCCAGATATACAAATAGAGTTACCAGAGCACTGCTAAGCTCTGGCTTGTTTTGTTGGTGATATCACCTAGGCTACTGGAGCCACAGCTTTGTAAGTCTCTCTGACACAAGCCTTATTCTGTCTCCTCATTTCCATGGCAGTATATCTCAGATGTTATAATAAACATATACATCCATATATATACATATATATATATCATTTATAGAATTGTCGACCTATGTAATTGATCTTTATCAGAATTAATACATTTATAACAGCTTCCTTTTTCATTAATAATTGCCCACCTAGTTGGAGCAAGTTTCAATACAATTATAAATAATAGAACCTTCCTGTAGCATTTCCAATAGCATTTCTATCAGCATCCTTATTGTAATTATCATAGTACAGAACTTGCCTCCTTTCTCTAGTGTAAGCTTCAGTACATATGAGTTTCTTTTCATTCTCCTGAAATCTTAATTTCCCTGGACTCTGAAGTGTATCGTAATTTTTGAAGCAGCCCTCTGTTTCTCAGCAGTTGGTCTCCATTTTCTGCTGTAATCAGGTCTTCTTGTGCTTTTTGTTTTTATTTTTCATTTTTTTCAAATCCTCCTAGATCATCCCCATTTATTTGCATATTTATTTATTTAGTCCTATATTACATGAGGGGTCATTTCTTCTGCTTGATAGATTTTTCTTTTATAATTGAAGGGAAGTTTACACTCACAATACATTTTGTGTGGTAAATACTACACACATATGGTGAAGGCTGGGGTGGTCTGGGGTCAGTGGACGTGAGACTGCTGCCCAACAATCTCGACAACCCAGGTTTGAACCTGTCATGTATGAACACAGTGTGGGAGGTTTTTGACTTCTGGTCTTCTTCCCACTCTTCTATTTCTCTTCTTGCCTTCTCTGTCTCTGACTCTCACAGGCTCTCACTCACTCTGTCTGCACTCATTAATATTTTACTTAAATACTTATTTTACTGACAGGCCCTGATATACAAAGAGAGTCACCAGGGCACTGCTGAGCTCTGGCTTGTTTTGTTGGTGATTTCACCTAGGTTTCTGTAGCATCAGATTTGTAAGTCTCTCTGGCACAAGCCATACTATGTCTCCTCATAGCCATGCCAGTAACCCTCAGAGTCTATAATAAAGAAACACTTACATATATGTACATATATATATATATATATATATATCAGTCATTTTTAGAATTTTTGATCTTTTTATTTGATCTTAATGAAGAATTACCACATTGATAACAGCCTCCTTATTCATAAATAATTGGTCACATAGTTGGAGCAGGATTCACTACAATTAAAAATTATAAACCTTCCAGGAGCAGTGTAACCTATCCTCCCAAACATAAAATAACAATGCCATTTGTAAAAAGTATGCATGGGCATGGAGGGTTTGTCTTCAGTGCTATGACACTGATAAACACAGAGCCTGAATTTCTGTCCTTTTCAGTCACTGTCATTCTGTCTCTCTGACTGTCTCTAAGTGCTTTCTTCCCTGGGCCCTTACTGGAAGCAGTGCATGCATCGTGAACTCGGTCTTCCTGGTGTTGAAATTTTCGTTTCTTTGCTCTTTGGATTATTTAGTCTTGTGCATATGGCATAGTACAGAGGGGAAATGAGGAGACAGCGTTCCTGCTGCAGGTAACAGGCATATGTCCATCTCCAGCTGCAGCTGTCCCGGCCCTCTGTGAAAGACTACCATTCTCCAGGGCCCTGAGGCTGACACTCAGCCTAAATGCAGCCCTCCTCAATTTCCTGCACCACATCCTTGTCCTTATTCCATGAGAGCCCAGGTAAAGAGAAGTGAAACTCTACCAACCTGGCACACTCATTGTGCTTTCCCTCTATTGGGCCGAATGTAAAGGATCTGTGGTACTGATGGCCACAACAATGTCCAGATTTTCCACGCAAAACGGAAGCTTCCAGCATTCAGAAAGAGGGTGTTTTGATGCCTGTGAAATGTCCTTTCCAAGTGCCTCCTGGGGTTTCAAATACTTTTGAAACCTGAAGTTCTTTCTTGTATCTAGGGAATATTCTCACCTCTGGCCCGAAGGCCCTCCCAACTAGGAGCACAGCTATCCCGCGGTCAGGAGGTCTGTCAGCATGCTAGCTCCTGGAGTGATTCCGCAGTATGTCCTCAGCTCCCAAGTGGTAACAGGTGTTTCCAATTGCCTTTATTAGCAGCAGGAAGGCCCTAAGGTGAGGGGAAGGGGTGGGATCTCCACTGGAAGCGCCTAATTCAGCCATTGGAGGCATCCATCTTCCTTTTATTCCTCCATAGCTAGGGCCCGGGGACTTTGTGCTTCCGGCAAGCAGAGAGAGTTTATATGGTACACTCATGCATGCCTACTTTTGGGAATCTATCTGAGTGTGATGTGTGGACACCAGCACACCATGATCAGGAATGTGAGGCAGCAGGAGCAATTGCCTTAGCCCGACTCAAAGGGTAGGTGTAAGGGTCCGGGTTCATCCACTATTGTTTGGTCAAACACAGTTCCCATCTATGTTGAAACACAGCTCTTTCTGGGTACTTTCTTTGCTTGTAATCTGCTGCTCTGAGCAGTGGACTGAGACCCTGGACACTGCTTAGGCAGCCAAACGTGACTGGACAGGCTCATGCCCCTGAATTCTGAGGGGTGCCCCAGCTTCCCCCTGATGATAGATAGTGAGGGATGGGATTGAATAGGGAACTCAGGAGATTTAGACATGAGAGTCCCTTTGCATATGCATTCTTGCTTAGCCAGAATCTGGGCTAGCTGGCTTGCCCTGACCAGATAGGTTCTCTGTACATAAGTTGCAGGTGAGGCTGGCTACCTTGACACCCATGCTCTGAGACTACTACAGGTGAGCTCTGAGCACACAAAAACGCACAGTCATACAGACAGTCAGACAGACAGACAGACACACACACACACACACACACACACACACACACACAGTACTGTCAGGTCTGGTAGTACAGCATATGGTGAAGGCTGGGGCTGTCTGGGGTCTGTGGGCATGAGAGCTGCTGCCTTACAATCTCTACAAGCCAGGTTTGAACCTGTCATCAATGAACACAATGTAGGAGGTTTTTTAATTCTGGTCTCTTTCAACTCATCTATTTCTCTTCTCGCCTTCTCTGTCTCTAACTCTCACATGCTCTCACACATTCTGTCTTCACTCATTAATATTCTACTTATATACGTATTTTACTGACAGGCCCAGATATACAAAGAGAGTTACCAGAGCACTGCTGAGCTCTGGCTTGTTGTGTTGGCGAATTCACCTAGGATAATGGAGCCTCAGTTTGTCTTTCTGACACAAGCCATATTCTGTCTCCTATTTTACATGGCAGTATCACTCAGAGTTTATAATAAAGTGATTTTTTGCAAAACACTTGGTACATTCTGATTTACAGCTCAATATTGACACCATTGTAGCTCTTTTTGGCCCTGGTCACTTTGCTTCTTTTCAGATATAAAAACACTGAAGAGGGAGAGGTTTTTGCCCTGAGGCTTGCAATTGGAACTACCAGATGCACTGTGTCTGTTGCCAGACTAGGAAACTTGTGGTGCCTGTCCATGTGGAGAGTCTCCTTGATGAGTTCCTTCTAAAGCCTTTTTCGCTCTGTCCCTTTGGAGCTGCATATAGCTAATGATTTTGAGAGTTTACTCCTTAGTACAATTCTTTTCCGGATGCAAAGTTTCTCTCCAGGTTTTAGCAATCAATTGTCTGAATGTCATATTGAATCCATTGTAGAAAATGACTACATCAGTGTCTCTCTCTCTCTCTCTCTCTCTCTCTCTCTCTCTCTATATATATATATATATATATATGTGTGTGTGTGTGTGTATATATATATATATATATATATATGTAACATGTAGAGGTCTGAAAATATTTTTTAGCTAGAGACCTGCACAGCTCTGCATTAGGGTAAGAATGCGGATACAGAAGGCCCTTCTGAGCCACAGTCATGAGACACATCTCACAGAGTCATTCATATACCTCTTATCACTCTACAAATCTCTCTCAGCACAAACTACCGCTGCCAAATCATCTACTTCCCTCTTGCTCTTTTTGTCCACCGAGTCCTATCCCTAAACTGTAAATCAAAGAATAAATAGACATAGTGTAGTTCCCTGCACACAGGACAGTCTGAGGCTGGACCAGGGAGTGCAATATGCCAGCCTGCATATTGGATGGAGCATTACTAAGAAAACTTACAAATTGGAGAGGCGAGGGCAATTTTGGAGAGTGGGCTGCAGGCCATGTGTTGCTTCTCAGAGTGGGCTAAGACCTAGATGTTCTAAGTGTAACCTTTCCCCACAAACAAAAAATAACAATGCCACTTGTAAGAAGTATGCATAGGCATGGAGGGTTTGTCTTCAGTGCTCTGGCACTGATCAACACAGGGCCAGAATTTCAGTCCTTTTCTGCCTCTGTCATTGTGTGTGTCTGACTGTCTCTAAATTCCTTCTTCACTGGGCCCTTATGGAAGTCAGTGCATGAATCGTGAACTCGGACTTCCCGGTGTTGAAGTTTTTCTTTCTTTGCCCTTTGGATTATTCAGTCTCCTGCATATGGCGTAGTATATTGGGGAACTGAGGAGACAGCGATCCTGCTGCAGGTAACAGGCATATGTCCATCTCTGGATGCATCTGTCCAGGCCCTCTGTGTTTGAATCCGATTCTTCAGGGCCCTGCGGCTGACACTTAGCCTAAATGCAGCCCTCCAAAATTTCCTGCACCGCATCCTTGGACTTATTCCATGAGATCCCAGGTCAAGAGAAGTGAAACTCTATCCCCCTGGCACACACATTGTGCTTTCCCTCTATTGGGCCGAATGTAAAGTATCTGTGGTACTGATGACCACACCAGTCTCCAGATTTTCCAAGCAAAATGGAAGCTTCCAGGGTTCAGAAAGAGGGTGTTTTGATGGCTGTGAAAATTCATTTCCATGTGCCTCATGGGGTTTAAAATTCATTTGAAACCTGAATGTCTTTCTTGTTTCTTGGGAATATTCTCACCTCTGGCCAGAAGGCCCTCCCAACTAGGAGCACAGCTATCTTGGGACAGGAGGTCTGCCAGACTGCTAGCTCCTGGAGGGATTCCTGAGTATGTCCTCATGGCCCAAGTGGTAATAGGTGTTTCAAATTGCCTTTATTAGCAGCAGCCAGGCCCTCAGGTGAGGGGCGGGGCTGTGATCTCCACTGGAAACTCCTAATTCAGCCAATGGAGGCATCCATCTTCATTTTGTTTCTCCATAGCAATGGCCAGGGAAGTTTGTGCTTCCTGCAAGCAGAGCGACTTTGTATGGGACACTCATGGATGCCTACTTCTGAATCTTTCTGAGTGTGATGTGTGGCCACCAGTAGACCATGATCAGGGATTTTGAGGCCACAGGAGCAATTGCCTTAGCTGGTCCCAAAGGGTAGGTGTAAGGGGCCGGGTTCATCCACTATTGTTTGGTCAAACACAGTTGCCATTTATGTTGAAACACCTCTCTTTCTGGGTTCTTTCTGGGATTGTAATCTGCTTCCACTGAGAAGTGGACTGGGAGCCTGGAGGCTGAGTATGCAGTCAAACGTGACTGGACAGTGTCCTGCCCCTTAATACTGAGGGGTGCCCCAGCTTCCCCAGTTGGCAGTGTTTGGATGATAGTGAGGCAATAAATAATCAAGAAAAAGGAAAGTCAAAAAAGAAAAAGGAAAATGAAATCTTCCACTAGTTCAAAGGGGCTACTCAGGACAATACTTTCCTTGTTAAGATCCTCACAGCATACCATATGCAGAAAGGCAAAGATGCCATGTATTTTTAACCCAGTTTTTATATTTATTTATTTATTTAGGTGGTTATTCATTTTTGATATTGAAGAATTCATGTTTTCCATTTGAGATAGACTAGGGCTCTGACACCAGCAGTCTCTAGTACCCCTAGATGGTACTCTGCCTCTACAAAACCAATCCATTGACCTTCCATCCATCCATCCACCCATCCAGCAAACCATCCAGCTATCCATCCATCCATCCATCCATCCACCGGTCAACCAAGCTAAGTACAAAAGGAGATATCTCCTTGAATGGTGAAGACAAACAATGATGCATAGGTAGGTGGCAAACGGGCCAGTTCGGCTGAATAGGGCAGAGGGGCTGAACCTGGGAATGTGTTGGGGGGTGTGGGTGTGGGTGGGGTGAGCCAGAGACCCTGTGAGCTGGGTCATATCAGGGGCAGGGAGGGGGTGCAAGGGGTTGCAAACAGCTGTCACTGGAGAACCATCACAAGTGCTGGAGCTGTTGAGCAGGGCACCCGGAAGAGAGGACAGACAAAGGAGAGAAGCAAAGTGCAGAGGAGAGGAGAGGGGAGTGGATGGTGAGGACAGGAGTGGACAGGAGAGGACAGGATTGGAGGGCACCTGAGAAACCTACCTGGACAAAGGCAGCATAGAGACATCCAGGAAGGCAGGCAGGCATGCAGGCAGCTCTGGCTTGGGCTCCCTGGATCCCAGGCACACCTCACCTGTCTTCTCTTGGCTGTCAGAGGTCCCTGAGGTCCCTCGTCGGTCAGCACTGTCTTCCCATCCTTCCGTCCATCTGTGCCAGGGCCCAGGCGTCTGCGCGGTGCTGGCTGACCTAGTGGCAGGGAAGTTGGGCTGCCCAGTGCCACTGTGGCCAGCAATGAATGCCAGGGGCTAGGACATCACAGAGGGCTCCTGTGGTTGCTAGGACAGGGGCCCCCGCCCATCCAGTTGACCAGCAGCCATGACCCACACCCTGAACTTGACCTGAGGGTTGGTGGCCAGCCACCAGAGCCAGAGCTCCAGGCCAAAGCAGGTGCATGTCGGCCGGGCCAAGGGGCTATGAGCAGATTGTTGTGTGTCTGGGCAAGGTTCTGGCATTGACAGCCTAGGGCATGGGACCAAGTTCCGCCAGGCCCCTGTCCCACCATGTGCACTGACACACAGTCTTGCTGACTGACTTACAATCCCTACCCCAGAGATACCCACACCAGGTCCCTGTGTGCCCTGAGCTGCGCCTGAGTGTTGGTGTGTGCCTGCCTGGACACATGCCTCCGTAATGGAGGCCTCTATTAATCCCTTTGCCTACTGACAGCTGCACTCCTGCTTCTCCTCCTCCTCTTCCTCCTCTTCTTCCTCCTCCTCTTCCTCCTCCTCCTCCTCCTACTCCTCCTCTTCAACCTCCTCCTCCTCTTCCTCATCCTCAGAGGGACTCACTCAGGGCCCTTGTGCTAGGCAACAGGGCTGCTGCTCTGGCTGCTGCAGCTTCTATCCAGTGGGTGGGTGCAGGAATCTGTTCCTGTCAGACCCTGGTTCCTGGGACCTTCCATGCCTCCAGCTCCGCCCAGTCTCTAGTTCAGACCCCTCCTCAAAAATGCCCCCTTTCCCCTTGCCCTCTGTCCCCCAGCTCCCCAACTAACATCTACTGTGTGCCTCCCTGCGCTACGTTACTGCCACCCTGCTTCTGCCCTTCAGCCCTGGGGGCCCAGGGCTAGCCCAGCTGCCATCTCACCATCCAGCAGGGGGACCTGCCCTAACCCCCTGACACCACACCCACACACAGCCCTGCACACACTCACGGGCTCCCCTGCCTGCAGCATGCCTCTCAAACAGTCTCCTTCTGCCCCCTATCCCCCTTACAGCCTCTGCCATGGCCCCCCACAGACACCTGGGCTTGAGCAACGCAGACATGCAACCAGCTCCACTTGTCCCCACTCCATTTGCTCCAAGGTTGTCAAGAGTCTTTTTTTCATGTTGTAGGGGAGGGAGTTGAGACAGTCCAATGTCCTGGGGAGCAAGAACTGCAAACAGTCCATCTACAATGTAACATTTGGGTCTCAGGTCGCCCAATCCCTAGTGCGCTGTGCAAACCTTTGTCTGTCAAAAGCACCCCATCTGAGCGTGAGATCTGGCTGGACTAGTGGCTCTTTCTGATGACTAGGAGACAGACAGACAGAGTTTTCAGGTTCAAAACCTATACTTCCCAGAAGATGGTCATTCCCTACGGTTAAAAAAAAAATTCCTGTAGCAGATGGCTTCACAAACGAATTCTACAAAACTTTCAGGAAACAGTTAACACCCATACTTCTTAAGGTATTCCATAAGATTGAAGAAACAGGAATACTCCCTTCTACCTTTTTTGAAGCCAAAATCACCCTGATACCAAAAGCCTATAGGGACAGAACAAAAAAGGAAAACTACTGACCAATATCGCTGATGAACATAAATGCCAAAATATTAAACAAGATCTTGGCCAACCGGATATAGCAACACATCAAAAAGATTGTTCTTCATGACCAAGTGGGATTCATCCCAGGAATGCAAGGCTGGTTCAACATCCGTAAGTCAATCAATGTCATTCACCACATCAATAAAAGCAAAGCCAAAAACCACATGATTACCTCAATAGATGCAGTGAAAGCCTTTGACAAAATACAACACCCATTCATGCTCAAAACTCTACAAAAAATGGGAATAGATGGGAAATTCCTCAAGATAGTGGAGTATATATATAGCAAACCTACAGCCAACATCATTCTCAATGTACAGAAGCTGAAAGCATTCTCCCTCAGATCGGGGACTAGACAGGGCTGTCCACTGTCACCGTTACTCTTCAACATAGTATTGGAAGTTCTTGCCATAGCAATCAGGCAAGAGAAAGAAATCAACGGGGTACAGATTGGAAGGGAAGAAGTCAAGCTCTCACTATTTGTAGATTATATGATAGTATACATAGAAAGACCTAAAGAATCCAGTAGAAAAATACAGGAAGTTATTAGGCAATATAGCAAGGTATCAGGCTACAAAATCAATGTACAAAAATCAGTGGCATTTCTTTATGCAAACACTAAATCTGAAGAAGGAGACATCCAGAAATCACTCCCTTTTACTGTTTCAGCAAAATCAATCAAATACCTAGGAATAAAGTTGACCAAAGAAGTGAAAGACTTGTATACTGAAAACTATGAGTCACTACTCAAGGAGATAGAAACTGATACCAAGAAATGGAAAGATATCCCATGCTCATGGATTGGAAGAATAAATATCAACAAAATTAATATTCTCCCCAGAGCCATATACAAATTTAATGCAATACCCATCAAAGTTCCACCAAGCTTCTTTAAGAGAATAGAACACTACAATCATGTATCTGGAACCTGAAAACACCTATAATTGTCAAAACCATCTTATGGAAAAGAAACAGAAATGGAGGCATCACACTCCCAGACCTTAAACAATATTATAACGCCATCATCATCAAAACAGCATGGTACTGGAACAAAAATAGGCAAACAGACCAGTGGAACAGAATTGAAAGCCCAGAAGTAAATCCCAACACCTATGGGCATCTAATCTTTGATAAGGGGGCCCAAAGGATTAAATGGAAAAAGGAGGCTCTCTTCAATAAATGGTGCTGGGAAAACTGGGTTGAAACATGCAGAAGAATGAAATTGAACCACTTTATCTCACCAGAAACAAAAATCAACTCCAAATGGATCAAAGACCTAGATGTCAGACCAGAAACAATCAAATACTTAGAGGAAAACATTGGTAAAACACTTTCCCAAATACACCTCAAGGACGTCTTTGATGACTCAAACCCAATTGCAAGGAAGACTAAAGCAGAAACAAACCAATGGGACTACATCAAATTTAAAAGCTTCTGCACATCCAAAGAAACTATTAAACAAACAGAGAGACCCCTCACAGAATGGGAGAAGATCTTCCCATGCCAGACATCAGACAAGAAACTAATCACCAAAATATATAAAGAGCTCAGCAAACTTAGCACCAAAAAAGCAAATGACCCCATCCAAAAATGGGCAGAGGAAATGAACAAAACATTCACCACAGAGGAGTTCCAAAAGGCTAACAAACATATGAAAAACTGCTCTAGGTCACTGATTGTCAGAGAAATGCAAATTAAGACAAAACTAAGATACCACCTCACTCCTGTAAGAATGGCATACATCAAAACGGACAGAAGCAACAAATGCTGGAGAGGATGTGGGGACAGAGGAACCCTTTTACATTGCTGGTGGGAATGTAAATTGGTACAGCCTTTGTGGAGAGCAGTCTGGATAACTCTCAGAAGGCTAGACATGGACCTTCCATATGACCCCGTAATTCCTCTCCTGGGGTTATACCCCAAGGAATCCATAACACCCAACCAAAAAGAGGTGTGTACTCCTATGTTCATAGCAGCACAATTCATAATAGCTAAAACCTGGAAGCAACCCAGGTGCCCAACAACAGATGAGTGGCTGAGAAAGCTGTGGTATATATACACAATGGAATACTATGCAGCTATCAAGAACAATGAACCCACCTTCTCTGACCCATCTTGGACAGAGATAGAAGGAATTATGTTAAGTGAACCAAGTCAGAAAGATAAAGATGAGTATGGGATGATCCCACTCATCAACAGAAAGTGACTAAGAAGATCTGAAAGGGAAACTAAAAGCAGGACCTGATCAAATTGTAAGTAGGGCACCAAAGTAAAAATCCAATGGTGAGGGGTAGACATGTAGCTTCCTGGGCCAGTGGGGGTGGGAGTGGGCGGGAGGCATGGGTCACAGTGCTTTGGTGGTGGGAATGGTGTTTATGTACACTCCTAGCAAAATGTAGACATATAAATCAGTAATTAATTAATATGAGAGGGGGAAATCAATTGTATGTCTCAAAGTTTCTCAAAAGACAAACTGAATCTTTTTAATATATAGGCTATGTATTTGATATGCGGACTCTCTCAAAAGCCTAGACCAAGTAGATTAAATGCATCCAATAGCACAGCTATATACAAGATACTGGGTACTGTACAGCAAACCATAGCAAAGGGACTTTTCAAAGTTAACCCAATTAACAAATAATGTGATGATTATATTAACTATCGATTGTCTTTTTGAACCCTAAGACAGCAGGAACCTCACATCTTCACTATAGAGCCCCTACTTCCCCCAGTCCTGGAACCCTTGGATAGGGCCCACTTTCCCGTATGCATCTCCCAATCCAAACCAAACAATATTGCATCCGCCGATCACAACCTAACCAAAGCAACGATTGCCACCTCAACATGCTTCACCTCAGACTGTTTCCAGAGACTTCGCGTGTGGAACGACAACCCTTCAACTTCATTACTCGGGTGAGACCTTACCTTTTATAGTACACTCTAATTTCATCTCAGGTAGTTCACTTTCTAATAAAGTCCCATAACCTAGATATACACCAGTTTCTGTGAGAGAGAGCTTATGTGCACACGTATCCATAAACTACTGCAAAATATATACCTGAGAGCAGAAGTACACTAGAGTTTGCAGTGAGTACCTCCCTAACACTTCCTATCCACTATTCCAAGCTAGGGATCCATTATTGCTCAACAAATTGTTTGGCTTCATATGTTAACTCTCTTTTCATTCACCAGGTTCCCAATGCCACCAAGATGCTGGCTAGGCTTTCCTGGATTGAAGACCCCACCAATGTGTCCTGGAGCTCAGCTTCCCCAGACACACCATACTAGGGAAAAAGAGAAGCAGTCTGGGAGTATGGACCGACCAGTCAATGCCCATGTTAAGCGGGCAAGCAATTACAGAAGCCAGACCTTCTACCTTCTGCAACCCTCAAGGACCCTGGTTCCATGCTCCCAGAGTGCTAGAGAATGGGAAAGCTACCTTGGGAGGGGGTGCGTTATGGGGATTGGGTGGTGGGAATTGTGTGGAATTGTACCCCTCCTACCTTATGTTTTTGTTCACTAATCCTTTCTTAAATAAAAAAAATTAAAAAAAGAGCTTTTTATTTTTTATTTTTCCCCTGACTGGGTAACATGTCTGCTGCCTGTTTCTCAGTGAAAAAAGGGAAAAACCTTTTTTGGAGGGAAAAGGACCAAAATGCAGGCAGGTGGACTCAATGGAGGGTGGATGGGGAGTTGCTCCTGCCCTGGCACTAGAGCCCCAGCTGCTGTTCCAGGTGCTCTCTGATACCACAGATCTCCGTATGTCGTGTCATGACACTGTCTCCAGGACTGATCCTCAGGATAATGAGGATTCAAAACGAGGTTGGTCATATTGCCTTAAAAAGTAAATGCAGGGAGGTTTGGCGGTATGCCAGAGGGTTAAGGGCTTGTGGCGCTCAAGAAAACGGGACAGGTGGAAGCCTCTGGGCTGTCTCACCCAGACCCCCACCTGCAGGAGAGTCGCTTTACATGGGGATGAAACAGGTCTTTAGGGGCTCTATGTTTCTCTCCCACTCTGTATTTCCCCTGATCTCTCCTTTTCTCTCTGTCCGATGCAAGTGTCAGTAAGAACAACAACAGCAACAATAACCACCACAATGACCAAGCAACAAGGGCAGCGAAAGGGGAACAAATGGAGTGCAGGAGCTGTGGATTATTAGTGGAGCAGGCACTGAGCTGTGGCAATAACCCCTTGAGGCAATCAATCAATGAATAAATAATACAGGTAACAGAGAGGTATATGTCCCTGTGTGTTTCCACTGAGTTAATGTCAATGCACATTTATTTATTTATTTACTTATTTATTACCTTGCCACGAGAATTTCTATTCCTGGCTAAAAACAGTGTCCCATCAAGGGTACCAGGTGGTGCCACACGCAGTTAAGCACTCATGTTACAATGCAGGGGGACTGGGCTTCAAGACCCTGGTCCCCACCTGCCGGGGGAAATCTTTACAAGTGGTGCAGAAGTGCTGCAGGTGTCTCTCTCTGTGTCTCAAACTCTCTATCCCTCCCTTGCCTCTCAATTCCTGTCTTTTTATTCCAATAAATAATCAAGAAAATGTAAAGTCAAAAAAGAAAAAGGAAAATGAAATATTCCACTACTTCAAAGGGGCTACTCAGGACAATGCTTTCCTTGTTAAGATCCTCACAGCGTACCATATGCAGAAAGGCAAAGACGCCATGTATTTTTTAACCCAGTTTTTATATTTATTTATTTATGTAGGTGCTTATTCATTTTTGTTATTGATGAAGTCATGTCTTCCATTTGACATAGACTAGGGCTCTGACACCAACGGTCTCAAGTACCCCTAGATGGTACTCTGCCTCTACAAAACCAATCCATTGACCTGTCCATCCATCCATCCATCCATCCATCCATCCACCCATACAGCTATCCATCCAGCTATCCATCCATCCATCCATGCATCCATCTATCCATCCATCCACCAGTCAACCAAGCTAAGTACAAAAGGAGGTCTCTCGTTGAATGGTGAAGACAAACAATGATGCATAGGTAGGTTGCAAACGGGCCAGTTCGGCTGAATAGGGCAGTGAGGCTGTAACAGGGAATGTGTTGGTGGGAGTGGGTGTGCTTGGGGTGAGCCGGAGACCCTGTGAGCTGGGTCACATCCGGGGCAGGGAGGGGGAGGAAGTGGTTGCAAACAGCTGTCACTGGAGAACCATCACAATGCTGGAGCTGTTGAGCAGGGCACCCGGAAGAGAGGACAGACAAAGGAGAGAAGCAAAGTGCAGAGGAGAGGAGAGGGGAGTGGATGGTGAGGACTGGAGAGGACTGGAGAGGACAGGAGAGGACAGGAGTGGAGGGGACCTGAGAAACCTACCTGGACAAAGGCAGCATACAGACATCCAGGAAGGCAGGCAGGCATGCAGGAAGCACTGGCCTGGGTTCCCTGGATCCCGGGCACACCTCCACCTGTCTTCTCTTGGATGCCAGCCCTGAGGTCCCTCATCAGTCAGCACTGTCTTCCCATCCTTCCGTCCCTCTGTGCCAGGGCCCAGGCGTCTTGGCGCTGTTGGCTGACATAGTGGCAGGGCAGTTAGGCTGCCCAGTACCAGTGTGGACAGCACAGAATGCCAGGGGCTAGGACATCACAGAGGGCTCCTGTGGTTGCTAGGCCACGGGGACCCCACCATCCAGTTGACCAGCAGCCACGACCCCACCCTGAACTTGACCTGAGGGGTGGTGGTCAGCCACCAAAGCCAGAGCCCCAACCAAAGCAGGTGCAGTTCGGCCGGGCCAAGGGGCTTTGGGCAGATTGGTGTGTGTCTGGCCAAGGGGTTGGCATCTGACAGCCCAGGGCTGGGGACCAATTCCGCCAGGCCCCTGTCCCACCATGTGCACTGACACACAGTCTTGCTGACTGACTGACAGTCCTCGCCCCAGAGACACCCACACCAGGTCCCTGGGTGCCGTGAGCTGCCCCTGAGGGTTGGTGGGTGCCTACCTGGACATATGCCTCCGTAATGGAGGCCTCTATTAATCCCGTTGCCTACAGACAGCTGCCCTCCTAACCCTCCTCCTCCTCCTGTTCCTCCTCCTCTTCTTCCTCCTCCGCCTCCTACTCCTCCTCCTCCACATCCTCCTCCTCTTCCTCATCCTCAGAGGGAGTCACTCAGGGCCCTTGGCCTAGGCAATCCAGGGCTGCTGCTCTGGCTGCTGCAGGTTCTATCCAGTGGGTGGGTGCAGGAATCTGTTCCTGTCAGTCCCTGGTTCCTGGGACCTTCCATGCCTCCAGTTCCCCCCACTCTCTAGTCCAGAACCCTCCTCAGGGATGCCCCCTTTCCCCTTGCCCTCTGTCCCCCAGCTCCCCAACTAACATCTACTGTGTGCCTCCCTGCGCTACTTTACTGCCACCCTGCTTCTGCCCTTCAGCCCTGGGGGCCCAGGGCCAGCCCAGCTGCCATCTCACCATCCAGCAGGGGGACCTGCCCTAACCCCCTGCCACCACACCCAACACAGCCCTGCATAGACTCGTGGGCTCCCCTGCCTGCAGCTGCCTCTCAAACAGTCTCCTTCTGCCCCCTAGCCCCCTTACAGCCTCTGCCACCGCCCCCCACAGACACCTTGTGCTTGAGCAGCACAGACATACAACCAGCTCCCCTCGCCACCACTCCATTTGCTCGAAGATTGCCAAGAGTCTTTTTTTCATGCTGTAAGGGAGGGAGTTGAGACAGTCCAATGTCCTGAGGAGCAAGAACTGCAAACAGTCCATGTACAATGTAACATTTGGGTCTCAGGCCGCACAATCCCTAGTGCGCAGTGCAGACCTTTGACTGGCAAAAACACCCCATCTGAGCGTGAGTTCTGGCTGGGCTAGTGGCTCTTTCAGTGGACTAGAAGACAGACAGAGTTTTCAGGTTCAAAACCTGTACTTCCTAGAAGATGGTCATTCGTTACTGTTCAAAAAAAAGAAAAAATAAAAGCTTTTTATTTTTTCCCCTGCCTGGGTAACCTGTCTGCTGCCTGTTTCTCAGTGAAAAAAGGGAAAAACCTTTTTTGGAGGGAAAAGGACCAAAATGCAGGTAGGTGGACACCATGGAGGGTGGATGGGGAGTTGCTCCTGCCCTGGTACTAGATCCCCAGCTGCTGTTCCAGGTGATCTCTGATACCAGAGATCTCTGTGTGTCGTGTCATGACACTGTCTCCAGGACTGATCCTCAAGATAATGAGGATTCAAAACGAGGCAGGTCATATTGCCTTAAAAAGTAAATGCAGGGAGGTTTGGCAGTATGTCAGAGGGTTAAGGGCTTGTGGCACTCACGAAAAGAGGGGACAGCTGGAATGGTCTGGGGTGTCTCACCCAGACCCCCACCTGCAGGGGAGTCGCTTTACAAGGGGTGAAGCAGGTCTTCAGGGACTCTATGTTTCTCTCCCACTCTGTATTTCCCCTACTCTCTCCTTTTCTCTCTGTCCGATTAAAGTGTCAGTAAGAACAACAACAGCAACAATAACCACTACAGTAACCAAGCAACAAGGGCAGCGAAAGGGGAACAAATGGAGTGAAAGAGCTGTGGATTATTCGTGGCGCAGGCACTGAGCTGTGGCAATAACCCCTTGAGGCAATCAATCAATCAATGAATAAATAATACAGGTAACAGAGATGTATATGTCCCTGTGTGTTTCCAGAGTTCATGTAAATGCACTTTTATTTATTTCTTCATTTATTTATTACCTTGCCAAGAAAATTTCTATTCCTTGCTAAGAACAGTGTCCCATCAAGAGTACCAGGTGGTGCCACACCCAGTTAAGCACTCATGTTACAATGCAGGAGGACTGGGCTTCAAGACCCTGGTCCCCAACTGCCGGGAGAAATCTTTAAAAGTGGTGCAGCAGTGCTGCAGCTGTCTCTTTCTGTGTATCAAACTCTCAATTCCTCCCTTCCCTCTCAATTCCTGTATTTTTATTCCAGTAAATAATCAAGAAAATGGAAAGTCAAAAAAGAAAATGGAAAATGAAATATTCCACTTCTTCAAGGAGCTACTCAGGACAATGCTCTCCTCTTTAAGATCCTCACAGCATATCATATGCAGAAAGGCAAAGACGCCATGTATTTTTTAACCCAGTTTTTATATTTATTTATTTATTTAGGTGGTTATTCATTTTGTTATTGATGATTTCATATTTTCCATTTGACATAGACTAGGGCTATGACACCAATGGTCTCAAGTACCCCTAGATGGTACTCTGCCTCTACAAAACCAATCCATTGACCTGTCCATCCATCCATCCACCCATCCAGCTATCCATCCAGCTATCCATCCATCCATCCATCCATCCACCAGTCAACCAAGCTAAGTACAAAAGGAGATCTCTCCTTGAATGGTGAAGAGAAACAAGGACGCATAGGTAGGTTGCAAAGGGGCCAGTTTTGCTGAATAGGGCAGAGGGGCTGAACCAGGAAATGTGTTGTGGGGGTGTGGGTGTAGGTGGGGTGAGCCGGAGACCCTGTGACCTGGGTCACGTCAGGGGCAGGGAGCGGGTGGAAGGGGTTGCAAAGAGCTGTCACTGGAGAACCATCACAAGTGCTGGAGCTGTTGAGCAGGGCACCCGGAAGAGAGGACAGACGAAGGAGAGAAGCAAAGTGCAGAGGAGAGGAAAGGGGAGTGGATGGTGAGGACAGGAGAGGACAGGAGTGGAGGGGACCTGAGAAACCTACCTGGACAAAGGCAGCATAGAGACATCCAGGAAGGCAGGCAGGCATGCAGGCAGCTCTGGACTGGGCTCCCTGGATTCCGGGAACACCTCCACCTGTCTTCTCTTGGCTGTAAGAGGTCCCTGAGGTCCATCGTCGGTCAGCACTCTCTTCCCATCCTTCCGTCCCTCTGTGCCAGGGCCCAGGCGTTTGGGCGCTGCTGGCTGACCTAGTGGCAGTGCAGTTGGGCTGCCCAGTGCCAGTGTGGCCAGCACAGAATGCCAGCAGCTAGGACATCACAGAGGGCTCCTGTGGTTGCTAGGCCACGGGGACCCCGCCCATCCAGTTGACCAGCAGCCATGAACCCCACTCTGAACTTGACATGAGGGTTGGTGGCCAGCCACCAGAGCCAGAGACCCAGGCCAAAGCATGTGCAGGTCAGCCGGCCAAGGGGCTATGGGCAGATTTGTGTGTGTCTTGGCAAGGGGCTGGCATCTGACAGCCCAGGGCTGGGGACCAAGTTCCGCCAGGCCCCTGTCCCACCATGTGCACTGACACACAGTCTTGCTGACTAACTGACAGTCCCCGCCCCAGAGATACCCACACCAGGTCCCTGAGTGCCCTGAGCTGCCCCTGAGGGTTGGTGGATGCCTGCCTGGACACAAGCCTCCGTAATGGAGGCCTCTATTAATCCCGTTGCCTCCTGACAGCTGCCCTCCTGCCCCTCCTCCTCCTCCTCCTCTTCCTCCACTTCTTCCTCCTCCTCTTACTCCTCCTCCTCCTCCAACTCCTCTCCTCCACCCCCTGCTCCTCTTACTCAACCTCAGAGGGACTCACTCAGGGCCCTTGGCCTAGGCAAGCCTGGGATGCTGCTCTGGCTGCTGCAGCTTCTATCGAGTGGGTGGGTTCAGGAATCTGTTCCTGTCAGTCCCTGGTTCCTGGGACCTTCCATGCCTCCAGCTCCGCCCACTCTCTAGTCCAGACCCCTCCTCAAGGATTCCCCCTTTCCCCTTGCCGTCTGTCCCCCAGCTCCCCAACTAACATCTACTGTGTGCCTCCCTGCGCTACTTTACTGCGACCATTCTTCTGCCCTTCAGAGCTCTGGGCCAGGACCAGCCCAGCTGCAATCTCACCATCCAGCAGGGGGACCTGTCCTAACCCCCTGCCACCACACACACACACAGCCCTGCACACACTCACGCGCTCCCCTGCCTGCAGCCTGCCTCTCATACAGTCTCCTTCTGCCCCCTATCCCCCTTATAGCCTCTGCCACGGCCCCCCACAGACACCTGGGCTTGAGCAGCACAGACATGCAACCAGCTCCCCTCGCCACCACTCCATTTGCTCGAAGGTTTTCAAGAGTCTTTTTTTCATGCTGTATGGGAGGGAGTTGAGACAGTCCAATGTCCTGGGGAACAAGAAATGCAAACAGTCCATCTACAATGTAACATTTGGGTCTCAGGCCGCCAAATCCCTAGTGCGCTGTGCAGACCTTTGACTGGCAAAAACACCCCATCTGAGTGTGAGATCTGGCTGGGCTAGTGGCTCTTTCTGTGCTCTAGGAGACAGACAGACAGAATTTTCAGGTTCAAAACCTATACTTCCCAGAATGTGGTCATTCGCTATGGTTAAAAAAAAAGAGCTTTTTATTTTTTTCCCCTGCCTGGGTAACCTGTCTGCTGCCTGTTTCTCAGTGAAAAAAGGGAAAAACCTTTTTTGGAGGGAAAAGGACCAAAATGCAGGTAGGTGGACTCCATGGAGGGTGGATGGGGAGTTGCTCCTGCCCTGGCACTAGAGCCTCAGCTGCTGTTCCAGGTGCTCTCTGATACCAGAGATCTCCACGTGTCATGTCATGACACTGTCTCCAGGACTGATCCTCTGGATAATGAGGATTCAAAACGAAGCAGGTCATATTGCCTTAAAAGTAAATGCAGGGAGGTTTGGCGGTATGTCAGAGGGTTAAGGTCTTGTGGCGCTCACGAAAAGAGGGGACAGGTGGAAGGGTCTGGGGTGTCTCACCCAGACCCCCACCTTTAGGGGAGTCGCTTTACAGGGGGTGAAGCAGGTCTTTAGGGGCTCTATGTTTCTCTCCCACTCTGTTTCCCCTGCTCTCTCTTTTTCTCTCTGTCCGATGCAAGTGTCAGTCAGAACAACAACAGCAACAATAACCACCACAGTGACCAAGCATCTCTATCCCTCCCTTACCTCTCAATTCCTGTCTTTTTATTCCAATAAATAATCAGCAATTGACTTAGCCAGACCCAAAGGGTAGGTGTAAGGGACCGGGTTCATCCACTATTGTTTGGTCGAACACAGTTCCCATCTATGTTGAAACACAGCTCTTTCTGGGTACTTTCTGTGCTTGTAATCTTTTGCCCTAAGCAGTGGACTGAGAGACTGGAGGCTGAGTAGGCAGCCAAACGTGACTGGACCTACTCATGCCCCTGAATTCTGAGGGGTGCCCCAGCTTCCCCTTTGGCAGTGTTTGAATGATAGATAGTGAGGCATGGGATTGAATAGGGAACTCAGGAGATTTAGACATGAGAGTCCCTTTGCACATGCATTCTTGGTTAGCCAGAATCTGCGCTAGCTGGCTTGCCCTGATGAGCTAGGTTCTCTGAACATAAGTTGCAGGTGAGGCTGGCTCGCTTAACACCCATGTTCCGAGACTACTACAGGTGAGCTCTAAGCACACACAGACACACACAGTCAGTCAGACAGACAGACAGACACACACAATTACTCTCAGTTCTGGTAGTACAGCATATGGTGAAGGCTGGGGATGTCTGTGGTCTGTGGGCATGAGAGCTTCTGCCTTACAATCTCTACAAGCAAGGTTTTTGCTGTAATCAATGAACACAGTGTAGTTTTAGAATTCTGAGACACTAAAGAGGGGGAGGTTTTTTCCCCTGAGGCTTGCACTGGGAACTACCAGATGCCCTGTGTCTGTTGCCATACTAGGAAACTTGTGGTGCCTGTCCATGTGGAGAGTCTCCTGGATGAGTTCCTTCTCGAGCATTTTTCAATCGGTCCCAATGGAGCTGCATATAGCTAATGATTTGGAGATTTTAGTCCTTTAGACAATTCTTTTCCTGATGCACAGTTTCTCTCCAGGTTTTAGCAATCAATTTTCTAAATGTCATATCGAATCCATTGTATAAAATGACTACATCAGTGTATCTCTCTCTCTCCATATATATATATATAACATGTAGAGGTCTGAAAATATTTTTTAGCTAGAGAACTGCTCAGCTCTGGATTAGGGTAGTAAAGTGGATATACCTGGCCCTTCTGAGCCACAGTCATGAGAGACATCTCACAGAGCCATTCGTATACCTCTTATCACTCTACAAATCTCTCTCAGCACAAACTACAGCTGCCAAATCATCTACTTCCCTCTTCCTCTTTTTGTCCACGGAGTCCTATACCAAAACTGTAAATCAAAGAAGAAATAGATATAGTGCAGTTCCCTGCACACAGGACAGGCTGAGGCTGGACCAGCAAGATGAGATACTCCAGCCTGCCTCTTGGCTGGAGCATCACTAAGATTACTTCCAATTTGGAGAGGCGAGGGCAGTTTTGGAGAGTGGGCTGCTGGCCGTGTTGATTCTCAGAATGGGCTAAGACGTAGATGTTCTAAGTGTAATGTTTCCTCACAAACATAAAATAACAATGCCACTTGTAAGAAGTATGCATGGGAATGGTGGGTTTGTCTTCAGTGCTCTGGCACTGATCAACACAGGGCCAGAATTTCAGTAATTTTCTGTCTCTGTCATTCTGTCTCTCTGACTGCCTTCCTCACTTCCTTCCTGGAGTTGAAAATTTCCATTCTTTGTCCTTTGGATTATTTAGTCTCATGGATATGACGTAGTACATAGGGGAACAAAGAAGAAAGCTATCCTGCTGCAGGTAACAGGCATATGTGCATCTCAAGCTGCAGCTATCCAGGCCCTCTGTGCTTGACTCCCATTCTCCAGAGCCCTGAGGCTGACTCTCAGCCTAAATGCAGCCCTCCTCAATTGCCTGCACCACACTTGTCCTTATTCCATGAGAGCCCAGGTCAAGAGAAGTGAAACTCTATCCACCTGGCACACTCATTGTGCTTTCCCTCTATTGGGCCGAATGTAATGGATCTGTGGTACTTATAGCCACACCAGTTTACATATTTTCCACGCGAAATGGAAGCTTTTAGAGTTCAGAATGAGGGTGTTTTGATGGCTGTGAAATGTCTTTTCCATGTTACTCATGGGCTTTCTAATACTTTTGAAACCTGAAGTTCTTTCTTGTATCTAGGTAATATTCTCACCTCTGGCCAGAAGGCCTTCCCAACTAGGAGCACAGCTATCCCTGGGTCAGGAGGTCTGCCAGCCTACTAGCTCCTGGAGGGATTCCTGAATATGTCCTCAGGGTCCAAGTGGTAACAGGTGTTTCTAATAGCCTTTATTAGCAGCAGCCAGGCCCTCAGTTGAGGTTCGGGGCTGTGATCTCCACTGGAAGCTCCAAATTCAGCCAATGGAGGCATCCATCTTTCTTTTGTTTGTCTGTAGAAAGGGCCCAGGGATTTTGTGTTTCCTGCAAGCAGAGCGACTTTGAGTGGGACACTCATACATGCCTACTTCTGGGAATCTCTCTGAGTGTGATGTGTGGGCACTAGGACACCATGATCTGGGGTGTGAGGCCACCGGAGCAATTGCCTTAGCCAGACCCAAAGGGTAGGTGTAAGGGACCAGGTTAATCCACTATTGTTTGGTCGAACAGAGTTCCCATCTATGTTGAAACACAGCTCTTTCTGTGTAATTTCTGTGCTTGTAATCTGCTGCCCTGAGCAGTGGACTGAGATCCGGGAGGCTGAGTAGGCAGCCAAACGTGACTGGACAGGCTCATGCCCCTGAATTCTGAGGGTTTCCCCAGCTTACCCCGTTGGCAGTGTTTGGATGATAGATAGTGAGGCATGGTATTGAATAGGGAACTCAGGAGATTTAGACATGAGATTCGCTTTGCATATGTATTCTTGCATAGCAAGAATTGGCTAGCTGGCTTGCCCTGACCAGCTAGGTTCTCTGTACATAAGTTGCAGGTGAGGCAGGCTACCTTCCCACCCATGCTCTGAGACTACTATAGGTGAGCTCTGAACACACACAGACACAGGCAGACAGACAGACAGACACACACACACACACCAACACACACACACACACACACACATTACTGTCAGGTCTGGTAGTACAGCATATGGTGAAGGCTGAGGCTGTCTGGGGTGTGTGGGCATGAGAGCTGCTGCCTTACAATCTCTCCAAGCCAGGATTGTACCTGTCATCAATGAACACAGTGTAGGAGGTTTTTGAATTCTCATCTCTTTCCAGCAGTAGTTGCTGGTGGGCAGGCCTTCCAGAGGCTGCCCAAAGAGCATGCTGCAGGGCCGTGTGGGCTGTGCTCAAGGTTGATGGCCAATCACTGTCTAGGGGCCTTGACACTCCTCGGTGTGTCTTAGCACACTGGCCAATGATATTGCTGGCAGGGGTTCTGGGCGTGACCTAGGACTCTGGCATATCAGAGCATGGCTGGTGCCCTGTCTGCAGGCGTTCTGAAGTAAGCCCTTCAATGGGAGCTCAGAGCTGGCCTTAAAGGCTGGGCGTGCTTCCAAGAATTGTGAAGCAGGGTTCAGCCCAGGGCCCTACCTTTCAGAAGCTGTTCAGTGTGCATGTGTGTAACTCCGTTTGTGTCTGTGCCTCTGTGGATGTGTGCTTGTGTGTAACTGTGAGAGTGTGTGTTTGTGTGTTTGTGTGTGTGTGGGAGGGAGAGAGAGAGAGAACAGCAGAATCACTGTGGCACAGGTGATTTTGTGCAAAACACTTGGCACATTCTGATTTACAGCTCAATATAGACACCATTGTAGCTCTCCTTAGCCCTTGTCACTTTTCTTCTTTTCAGATGTAAAGACACTGAAGAGGGAGAGGATTTTGCCCTGAGGCTTGCACTGGGAAGTAGCAGCTGCCCTGTGTGTTTTGCCAGACTAGGAAACTTGTGGTGCCTGTCCATGTGGAAAGTCTCCTTGATGAGTTCCTTCTCGAGTCTTTTTCGCTAGGTCCCTTTGGAGCTGCATATAGCTATTGATTTGGAGATTTTACTCCTTTGGACAATTTTTTTCCTCATGCACATTTTGTCTCCAGGTTTTAGCAATCAATTGTCTGAATGTCATGTCGCATCCATTGTAGAAAATAACTACATGAGTGTCTTGCTCTCTCTCTCTCTCCATATATATATATATATATATATATATATATATATATATATATATATATATATATAACATGTAGAGGTCAGAAAATATATTTTACCTAGAGACCTGGACAGCTCTGGATTCAGGTAGTAATGCAGATACACCTGGCCCTTCTGTGCCACAGTCAGGATAGACATCTCACAGAGCCATTCGTTTACCTCTTGTCACTCTACAAATCTCTCTCAGCACAAACAACAGCTGCCAAATCATCTATTTTCCTCTTCCTCTTTTTATCCACCGAGTCCTATCCAAAAACTGTAAATCAAAGAAAAAATATACATAGTGCAGTTCCTTGCACACAGGACAAGCTGAGGCTGGACCAGGGAGATGAAATACGCAAGCCTACATCTTGGCTGGAGCATCACTAAAACTACTTCCAAGTTAGAGAGGCAAGGACAGTTTTGGAGAGTGGGCTGCAGGCCAAGTGTTGCTTCTCACAGTGTGATAAGACCTAGATGTTCTAAGTGTAACCCTTCCTCACAACATAAAGTAACAATGCCAATTTTAATAACTATGCATGGGAATGGAGGGTTTGTCTTCATTGCTCTGGCACTGATCAACACAGGGCCAGAATTTCTGTCCTTTTGTGTCTCTGTCATCCTGTCTCTCTTACTGTCTCTACGTGCCTTCTTCACTGGGCCCTTATGGAAGTCAGTGCATGCATCGTGAACTCGGACTTCCTGGTGTTGAAATTTTCCTTTCTTTGTCCTTTGGATTATTCAGTCTCCTGCATATGGCGTAATACATTGGGGAACTGAGGAGATAGGATCCTGCTGCAGGTAACAGGCATATGTCCATCTACAGCTGCAGCTGTCCAAGCCTTCTGTACTTGACTCCCTTTCTCCAGGGCCCTGTGGCTGACACTCACACTAAATGCAGCTCTCCTCAATTTCCTGCACTGCATCCTTGTCCTTATTCCATGAGAGACCAAGTCAAGAGAATTGAAACTCTATCCCCCTGGCACACACATTGTGCTTTCCCTCTATTGGGCCGAATGTAAAGGATCTGTGGTACTGATGGCCACACCAGTGTTGAGATTTTCCACGCAAAACGTAAGCTTCCAGGGTTCAGAAAGAGGGTGTTTTGATGGCTGTGAAATGTCTTTTCCAAGTGCCTCCTGGGGTTTCAAATCCTTTTGAAACCTGAAGTTCGTTCTTGTATCTAAAGAATATTCTCACCTCTGGTCCGAAGGCCCTCCCAACTAGGAGCACAGCTTTCCCGGGGTCAGGAGGTCTGCCAGCCTGCTAGCTCCTGGAGGGATTCCTGAGTATGTCCTCAGGCCCCAAGTGGTAACAGGTGTTTCCAATTGCCTTTATTAGCAGCAGCCAGGCCATCAGGTGAGGGGCGGGGCTGTGATCTCCACTGGAAGCTCCTAATTCAGCCAATGGAGGCATCCATCTTCCTTTTGTCTGTCCATATCAAGGGCCCAGGGAGTTTGTGCTTCCTGCAAGCAGAGCGACTTTGTATGGGACACTCCTGCATACCTACTTCTGGGAATCTCTCTGAGTGTGATGTGTGGAGATCAGGACACCGTGATGAGGGATTGTGAGGCCACAGGAGCAATTGCCTTACCCGGACCCAAAGGGTAGGTGTGAGGGGCCGGGCTCATCCACTACTGTTTGGTCAAAAACCATTCCCATCAATGGTGAAACACAGCTCTTTCTGGTTTCATTCTAGGTTTGTAATCTGCTGCCCTGAGCAGTGTACTGAGAGTCTGGAGGCTGAGTAGGCAGCAAACGTGACTGGAAAGGCTCCTGCCCCTGAATTCTGAGGGGTTCCCCACCTTCCCCCATTGGCAGTGTTTGGATGATAGTGAGGCATGTTATTGAATCGGGAACTCAGGAGAGGGAGACATGAGAGTCGCTTTGCATTTTCATTCTTGCTTAGCCAAAATCTGGACTTGCTGGCTTGCCCTGACCAGCTAGGTTCTCGGTACATAAGTTGCAGTTGAGGCTGGCTACTTTCCCACCCATGCTCTGAGACTACTATAGGTGAGCTCTGAGCACACACAGACACAGACAGACAGACAGACTCACACACACACACATTACTGTCAGGTCTGGTAGTACAGCATATGGTGAAGGTTGGGGTGTCTGGGGTCTGTGGGTATGAGAGCTGCTGACTTACAATCTCTACAAGCCAGGATTGAACCTGTCATCAATGAACACAGTGTAGGAGGTTTTTGAATACTTATTTCTTTCCAGCAGAAGTGGCAGGTGGGTGGGCCTTCCAGAGGCTGCCCAATGAGCGTGCTTCAGGGCCATGTGAGCAGTGCTAAAGTTTGCTGGCCAATCACTGAATAGGAGCCTTGACACTCCTCGGTGTGTCTTAGCACACTGACCAATGATATTGCTGGCAGGGGTTCTGGGCGTGACCTAGGCCTCTGGCATATCAGAACATGGCTGGTGCCCTGTCTGCAGGCCTTCTGAAGTAAGCCCTACAATGGGAGCTCAGAGCTGGCCTTAAAGGCTGGGCGTGCTTCCAAGAATTGCGAAGCAGGGTTCAGCCCTGGGCCCTACCTTTCAGAAGCTGTTCAGTGTGCATGTATATAACTCCATTTGTGTCTGTGCCTCTGTGGATGTGTGTGTGTGTGTAACTGTGAGAGTGTGTGTTTGTGTGTTTGTGTGTGTGTGGGAGGGAGAGAGAGAGAGAACAGCAGAATCACTGTGGCACAGGTGATTTTGTGCAAAACACTGGGCACATTCTGATTTACCGCTCAATACTGACACCATTGTAGCTCTCCTTGGCCCTTGGTCACTTTTCTTCTTTCCAGATGTAAAGACACTGAAGAGGGAGAGGTTTTTGCCCTGAGGCTTGCACAAGGAACTAGCAGCTGCCCTGTGTGTGTTGCCAGACTAGGAAACTTGTGGTGTCTGTCCATGTGGAGAGTCTCTTGGATGAGTTGCTTCTGGAGCATTTTTTGTTAGGTCCCGTTGGAGATGCATATAGCTAATGATTTGGAGATTTTACTCCTTTGGACAATTCTTTTCCTGATGCACAGTCTCTCTCCATGTTTTCACAATCAATTGTCTAAATGTCATATTGCATCCATTGTAGAAAATGAAAAAATCAGTGTCATGCTCCTCTCTCTCTCTCTCTCTCTCTCTCTCTCTCTCTCTCTCTCTCTCTCTATATATATATATATATATATATATATATATATATATATATATATATAACTTGTAGAGGTCTGAAAATATATTTTAGCTAGAGACCTGCACAGCTCTGGATTAAGGTAGTAATCGGGATACACCTGTCACTTCTGAGCCACAGTCATGAGAGACATCTCACAGAGCCATTTGTTTACCTCTTTTCACTGTACAAATCTCTCTCAGCACAAACTACAGCTGCCATTTCATCTCCTTCCCTGTTGCTCTTTTTGTCCAACGAGTCCTATCCCAAATCTGTAAATCAATGAAGAAAAAGACATAGTGCAGTTCCCTGCACACAGGACAGGCTGAGGGGTGACCAGGGAGAAGAATATGCCAGCCTGCATCTTGGCTGGAGCATCAGTAAAACTACTTCCAATTTGGAGAGGCAAGGGCAGTTTTGGAGAGTGGGCTGCAGGCCATGTGTTGCTTCTCAGAGTGGGCTAAGACCTAGATGTTCTAAGTGTAACCTTTCATCACAAACATAAAATAACAATGCCACTTGTAAGAAGAATGCATGGGCATGGAGGGTTTGTCTTCAGTGCTCTGGCACTGGTCAACACAGCGCCAGATTTTCTGTCCTTTTCCTTCACTGTCATTCTTTCTCTCTGACTGTCTCTGCATGCCTTCTTTCCTGGACCCTTCGTGGAAGTTACTGCATGCATCGTGACCTCGGACTTCCGGGTGTTGAAATTTTGCTCTCTTTACCCTTTGGATTACTTAGTCTCGTGCATATTGCATAGTACAGCGGGGAACTGAGGAGACAGCATTCCTGCTGAAGGTAACAGGCATATGTCCATCTCCAGCTGCAGCTGTCCAGGCCCTCTGTGCTTGACTCCCATTCTCCAGGGCCCTGAGGCTGACACTCACCTAAATGCAGCCCTCCTCAATTTCCTGCACTGCATACTTGTCCTTATTCCATGAGAGCCCAGGTCAAGGGAAGTGAAACTCTATCCCCCTGGCACAAACATTGTGCTTTCCCTCTATTGGGCCGAATGTAAAGGATCTGTGGTACTGATGGCCACACCAGTGTCCAGATTTTCCACGCAAAACGGAAGCTTCCAGGGTTCAGAAAGAGTATGTTTTGATGGCTGTGAAATGTCTTTTCCAAGTGCCTCCTGGGGTTTCAAATCCTTTTGAAACCTGAAGTTTGGTCTTGTATCTAGGGAATATTCTCACCTCTGGCCAGAAGGCCATCCCAACTAGGAGCACAGCTATCCTGGATTCAGGAGGTCTGCCAGCCTGCTAGCTCCTGGAAGGATTCCTGAGTATTTCCTCAGGGCCCAAGTGGTAACAGGTGTTTCCAATTGCCTTTATTAGCAGCAGCCTGGCCCTCACGTGAGTGGCGGGGCTGTGATCTCCACTGGAAGCTCCTAATTCAGCCAATGGAGGCTTCCATCTTCCTTTTGTTTCTCCATATCAGGGCCCCGGGGAGTTTGTGCTTCCTGCAAGCAGAGCGACTTTGTATAGGACACTCATGCCTGCCTACTTCTGAGAATCTCTCTGAGTGTGATTTGTGGACCCCATGACACCATGATCAGGGATTGAGGCCACAGGAGCAATAGCTTTAGCCAGATCCAAAGGGTAGGTGTAAGGGGCCGGGTTCATCCACTATTGTTTGATCAAACACAGTTCCCATCTATGTTGAAACACAGCCCTTTCTGGGCTTGTAATCTGCAGTCCTGATCAGTGGACTGAGAGTCTGTAGGCTGAGCACGCAGACAAATGTGACTGGACAGGATCCTTTCCCTAAATTCTGAGGGGGTGCCCTAGCTTACCCCATTGGCAGTTTTTGGATGATAATGAGGGATTGGATTGAATCGGGAACTCAGGAGAGGGAGACATGAGAGTACCTTTGCATATGCATTCTTGCTTAGCCAGAATCTGTGCTAGCTGGCTTGCCCTGAACAGCTAGGTTCTCTGTACAAAAGTTGCAGGTGAGTCTGGCTACCTTGACACCCATGTTCTGAGACTACTACAGGTGAGCTCTGAGCACACACAGACACACAGTCAGACATACAGACATACAGACACACACACACACACACACACACACACACACATTACTGTCAGATCTGGTAGCACAGCATATGGTGAAGGCTGGGACTCTCTGGGGTCTGTGGGCATGAGAGCTGCTGCCTTACAATCTCTACAAGCCAGGTTTGAACCTGTCATCAATAAACACAGTGTAGGAGGTTTTTGAATTCTCATCTCTTTCCAGCAGAAATGGCTGGTGGGCGGGCCTTCCAGAAGCTGCGAAATGAGAGTGCGAAAGTCTTTTCCAAGTGCCTCATGGGGTTTCAAATCATTTTGAAACCTGAGGTTCTTTCTTTTATCTAGGGAATATTCTCCCCTCTGGCCAGAAGTCCCTCCCAACTAGGAGTACAGCTATCTTGGGTCAGGAGGTCTGCCAGCCTGCTAGCTCCTGGAGGGATTTCTGAGTATGTCCTCAGGTCCCACGTGGTAACAGGTGTTTCCAATTGCCTTTATTAGCAGCATCCAGGCCCTCAGGTGAGTGGAGGGGCTGTGATCTCCACTGAAAACTCCTAATTCAGCCCATGGAGGCATCCATCTTCCTTTTGTCTCTCCACAGTAAGGGCCCAGGGAGTTTGTGCTTCCTGCAAGCAGAGCGACTTTGTATGGGACACTCATGGATGCCTACTTCTGTGAATCTCGTGAAGCACGTGAGGCTGGCTACCTTGCCACCCATGCTCTGAGACTACTATAGGTGAATTCTGAGCAAACACAGACACACAGTGACAGAAAGACAGACAAACACACACACACACATTACTGTCAGGTCTGGTAGTACAGCATATGGTGAAGGCTGGGGCTGTCTGGGTCGGTGGGCATGAGAGCTGCTGCCTTACAATGTCTACAAGCCAGGTTTGAACCTGCCATCAATGAACACAGTGTAGGAGGTTTTTGTCTTCTGGTCTATTTCCAACTCATCAATTTCTCTTCTCGCCTTCTCTGTCTCTGACTCTCACATGCTCTCACACACTCTGTCTTCACTGATTGATATTTTACTTATATACTTTTTTTACTGACAGGCCCAGATATACAAAGAGAGTTACCACAGCACTGCTGAGCTCTGGCTTGTTGTGTTAGCGATTTCACCTAGGATTATGGAGCCTCAGTTTACTTCCCTCTTGCTTTTTTGTCCACCAAGTCCTATCCCAAATCTGTAAATCAAAGAAGAAATAAACATAGTGCAGTTCCCAGCACACAGGACAGTCTGAGGCTGGACAAGGGAGATGCAATACGCCAGCCTGCATCTTGGCTGGAGCATCACTAAGACTACTTCCAAATTAGAGAGGCGAGGGAAGTTTTGGAGAGTGGGCTGCAGGCCAAGTGTTACTTCTCAGAGTGGGCTAGACCTAGATGTTCTAAGTGTAACCTTTCCTCACAAACATAAAATAACAATGCCACTTGTTATAACTATGCATGGGCATGGAGGGTTTATCTTCAGTGCTCTGGCCCTGCTCAACACAGGGCCAGAATTTCAGTCCTTTTCTATCTCTGTCATTCTGTCTCTCTGACTGTCTCTACATGCCTTCTTCATTAGGCCCTTATGGAATTCAGTGCATGCATCGTGAACTCGGACTTCCTGGTGTTGAAATTTTCCTTTCTTTGCCCTTTGGATTATTCAGTCTCCTGCATATGGCATAGTACATTGGGGAATTGAGGAGACAGCGTTCCTGCTGCAGGTAACAGGCATATGACCACCTCCAGCTGCAGCTGTCCAGGCTCTCTGTGCTTGACTTCCATTCTCCAGGGCCCTGAGCTGACACTCAGCCTAAATACAGCCCTCCTGAATTTCCTGCACCTCATCCTTGTCCTTATTCCATCAGTGCCCAGGTCAAGAGAAGTGAAACTCTATCCCCCTGGCACATACATCATGCTTTCCCTCTATTGGGATGAATGTAAAGGATCTGTGGTACTGATGGCCACTCCAGTGTCCAGATTTTCCACACAAAACGGAAGATTCCAGGGTTCAGAAATTGGGTTTTTTGATGGCTGTGAAATGTCTTTTCCAAGTGCCTCATGGGGTTTCAAATCCTTTTGAAACCTGAAGTTCTTTCTTGTACTAGGGAATATTCTCACCTCTGGCCCAAAAGCACTAACTAGGAGCACAGCTATCCTGGGGTCAGGAGGTCTACCAGCCTGCTTGCTCCTGGAGGGATTCCTGAGTATGTCCTCAGGTCCCAAGTGGTAACGGGTGTTTCCAATTGCCTTTATTAGCAGCAGCCAGGCCCTCAAGTGAGGGGCGGCTGTTATCTCCACTGGAAACTACTATTTCAGCCAATGGAGGCATCCATCTTCCTTTTGTCTCTCCATAGCAAGGGCTCGGGGAGTTTGTGTTTCCTGCAGACAGAGCGACTTTGTATGGGATACTCATGGATGCCTACTTCTGGAAATCTCTCTGAGTGTGATGTGTGGACCCCAATACACCGAGATCAGTGATTGTGAGGCCACAGGAGCAATTGCCTTAGCGGATCCAAAGGGGAGGTATAAGGGGCCGGGTTCTTCCTCTATTGTTTGGTCAAAAACAGTTCCCATCTATGTTGAGACACAGCTCTTTCTGGGTTCTTTCTGGCTTGTAATCTTTTGTCCACTGAGAAGTGGATTGGTAACCTGGAGGCTGACTATGCATCCAAACGTGACTGGAATGGGTCCTCCCCCTGTATTCTGAGGGTTGCCCGAGCTTCCCCCGTTGGCAGTGTTTGGATGATAGTGAGGCATGAGATTGAATCGGGAACTCAGGAGAGTGAGACATGAGAGTCCCTTTGCATATGCATTCTTGCTTAGCCAGAATCTGGGCTAGCTGGCTTTCCCTAACCATCTAGGTTCTCTGTACATAAGTTGCAGGTGAGGCTGGCTACCTTGCCACCCATGCTCTTAGACTACTATAGGTGCGTTCTGAGCACAGACAGAAACACACAGACAGACAGACACACACACACACATTACTGTCAGGTCTAGTAGTACAGCATATGGTGAAGGCTAGGGCTGTCTGGGGTCTGTGGGCATGAGAGCTGCTGCCTTACAATCTATAAAAGCCAGCTGCAGCTGTCCAGGCCCACTGTGTTCATCAATGAACACAGTGTAGGAGGTTTTTGAATTCTGGTGTCTTTCCAACTCATCTATTTCTCTTCTCGCCTTCTCTGTCTCTAACTCTCACATGCTCTCACACACTCTGTCTTCAATCATTAATAATTTACTTATATACTTATTTTACTGACAGGCCCAGATATACAAAGAGAGTTACCAGAGCACTGCTGAACTCTGGCTTGTTGTGTTGGCGATATCTCCTATGCTACTGGAGCCTTAGTTTGTAAGTCTTTCTGACACAGGCCTTATTTTGTCTCCTCTTTTCCTTGCCAGTATCACTCAGAGTTTATAATAAAGTGATTTTTTTTTTGCAAAACAGTTGGTACATTCAGATGTGCAGCTCAATATTGACTCCATTGTAGCTCTCTTTGGCCCTTGGTCACATTTCTTCTTTTCAGATGTAAAAACCCTGAAGAGGGAGAGGTTTATGCCCTGAGGCTTGCAGGGAACTACCAGATGCACTGTGTCTGTTGCCAGAGTAGGAAACTTGTGGTGCCTGTCCATGTGGAGAGTCTCCTTGATGAGTTCCTTCTCAAGCCTTTTTTGCTCTGTCCCATTGGAGCTGCATATAGCTAATGATTTTGAGATTTTACTCCTTTGGACAGTTCTTTTCCTGATGCACAGTTTATCTCCAAGTTTTAGCAATCAATTGTCTGAATGTCATATCGAATCCATTGTAGAAAATGACTACATCAGTGTCTCACTCTCTCTCTCTCTGTCTCTCTCTCTCTCTATATATATATATATATATATATATATATATGTAACATGTAGAGATCTGAAAATATTTTTAGCTAGAGACATGCACAGGTTTGAATTAGGGTTGTAATGCGGATACACCTGGACCTTCTGAGCCACGGTCATGAGAGACATCTCACAGAGCCGTTCGTATACCTCTTATCACTCTACAAATCTGTCTCAGCACAAACTGCCACTGCCAAATCACCTACTTCCCTCTTGCTTTTTTGTCCACCGAGTCCTATCCCAAAACTGTAAATCAAAGAAGAAATAAACATAGTGCAGTTCCCAGCACACAGGACAGTCTGAGGCTGGACAAGGGAGATGCAATACACCAGCCTGCATCTTGGCTGGAGCATCACTAAGACTACTTCCAAATTAGAGAGGCAAGGGAAGTTTTGGAGAGTGGGCTTCAGGCCAAGTGTTGCTTCTCAGAATGGGCTAAGACCTAGATGTTCTAAGTGTAACCTTTCCTCACAAACATAAAATAACAATGCCACTTGTTAGAAGTATGCATGGGCATGGAGGGTTTGTTTTCAGTGCTCTGGCCCTGCTCTACACAGGGCCATAATTTCAGTCCTTTTCTGTCTCTGTCATTCTGTCTGTCTGACTGTCTCTACGTGCCTTCTTCACTGGGCCCTTATGGAATTCAGTGCATGCATCGTGAACTCGGACTTCCTGGTGTTGAAATTTTCCTTTCTTTGCCCTTTGGATTATTCAGTCTCCTGCATATGGTGTAGTACATTGGGGAATTGAGGAGACAGCGTTCCTGCTGCAGGTAACAGGCATATGATCATCTCCAGCTGCAGCTGTCCAGGCCCTCTGTGCTTGACTTCCATTCTCCAGGGCCCTGAGGCTGACAATCAGCCTAAATGCAGCCCTCTGCAATTTCCTGCACCTCATCCTTGACCTTAGTCCATGAGTGCCCAGGTCAAGAGAAGTGAAACTCTATCCCCCTGGCACACACATCATGCTTTCCCTCTATTGGGACGAATGTAAAGGATCTGTGGTACTGATGGCCACACCAGTTTCCAGATTTTCCACACAAAACGGAAGCTTCCAGGGTTCAGAAAGAGGGTTTTTGATGGCTGTGAAATGTCTTTTCCAAGTGCCTCATGGGGTTTCAAATCCTTTTGAAACCTGAAGTTCTTTCTTGTACTAGGGAATATTTTCACCTCTGGCCAGAATGCCCTCCCAACTAGGAGCACAGCTATCCTGGGGTCAGGAGGTCTACCAGCCTGCTCACTCCTGGAGGGATTCCTGAGTATGTCCTCAGGTCCCAAGTGGTACCAGGTGTTTCCAATTGCCTTTATTAGCAGCAGCCAGGCCCTCAAGTGAGGGGCGGGGCTGTGATCTCCACTGGAAACTCCTAATTCAGTCAATTGAGGCATCCATCTTCCTTTTGTCTTTCCATAGCAAGGGCTCGGGGAGTTTCTGTTTCCTGCAGGCAGAGCGACTTTGTATGGGACACTCATGGATGCCTACTTCTGGAAATCTCTCTGAGTGTGATGTGTGGACACCAATACACCGTGATCAGGGATTGTGAGGCCACAGGAGCAATTGCCTTAGCGGATCAAAGGGGAGGTATAAGGGGCTAGGTTCTTCCACTATTGTTTGGTTAAAAACAGTTCCCATTTATATATAGTGATGGCCACACCAGTGTCCAGATTTTCCATGCAAAATGGAAGCTTCCAGGGTTATGAAAGAGGGTGTTTTGATGGCTGTGAAAAGTCTTTTCCAAGTGCCTCATGGGGTTTCAAATCTTTTTGAAACCTGAGGTTCTTTCTTTTATCTAGGGAATATTCTCACCTCTGGCCAGAAGGTCCTCCCAACTAGGAGTACAGCTATCTTGGGTAAGGAGGTCTGCCAGCCTGCTAGCTCCTGGAGGGATTTCTGAGTATGTCCTCAGGTCCCACGTGGTAACAGGTGTTTCCAATTGCCTTTATTAGCAGCGGCCAGGCCCTCAGGTGAGTGGAGCGGCTGTGATCTCCACTAGAAACTCCTAATTCAGCCCATGGAGGCATCCATCTTCCTTTTGTCTCTCCATAGTAAGGGCCTGGGGAGTTTGTGCTTTCTGCAAGCAGATCGACTTTGTATGGGACACTCATGGATGCCTACTTCTGGGAATCTCGTGAGGCACGTGAGGTGCCTACCTTGCCACCCATGCTCTGAGACTACTATAGGTGAATTCTGAGCACACACAGACACACAGTGACAGAAAGACAGACACACACACATTACTGTCAGGTCTGGTAGTACAGCATATGGTGAAGACTGGGGCTATTTGTGTCTGTGGGCATGAGAGCTGCTGCCTTACAATCTCTACCAGCCAGGTTTGAAGCTGTTATCAATAAACACGGTGTAGAAGGTTTTTGAATTCTGGTCTCTTTCCAACTCATCTATTTCTCTTCTCCCCTTCTCTGTCTCTAACTCTCACATGCTCTCACACATTCTGTCTTCACTCATTAATATTTTACTTAAATACTCATTTTACTGACAGGCCCAGATATACAAAGAGAGGTACCACAGCACTGATGAGCTCTGGCTTGTTGTGTTGGCGATTTCACCTAGGTTTATGGAGCCATAGTTTGTAAGTCTTTCTGACACAAGCCATATTCTGTCTCCTCATTTCCATGCCAGTATCACTCAGAGTTTATAATAAAGTGATTTTTTGCAAAACACTTGGTACATTCTGATATACAGCTCAATATTGACACCATTCAGCTCTCTTTGACCCTTGGTCACTTTGTACTTTTCAGATATAAAAACACTGAAGAGGGAGAGGTTTTTGCCCTGAGGCTTGCACTTGGAACTACCAGATGCACTGTGTCTGTTGCCAGAGTAGGAAACTTGTGGTGCATGTCCATGTGGATAGTCTCCTTGATGAGTTCCTTCTCGAGCCTTTTTCACTCTGTCTCGTTGGAGCTGCATATAGCTAATGATTTTGAGAGTTTACTCCTTAGTACAATTCTTTTCCTGATGCAAAGTTTCTCTCCAGGTTTTAGCAATCAATTGTCTGAATGTCATATCAAATCCATTGTAGAAAATGACTACATCAGTGTCTCTCTCTATATATATATATAACATGTTACATATATATATACACTATATATATATATATATATATATATATATATATATGTAACATGTAGAGATCTGAAAATATATTTTAGCTAGAGAACTGCACAGCTATGGATTAGAGGAAGAATGCGGATACAGAAGGCCCTTCTGAGCCACAGTCATGAGAGACATCTCACAGAGCCATTGGTATACCTCTTATCACTCTATAAATCTCTCTCAGCACAGACTACCACTTCCAAATCATCTACTTACCTCTTGCTCTTTTTGTCCACCGAGTCCTATCCCAAAACTGTAAATCAAAGAAGAAATAAACATAGTGCAGTTCCCAGCACACAGGACAGCCTGAGGCTGGAAAAGGGAGATGCAATACGCCAGCCTGCATCTTGGCTGGAGCATCACTAAGACTACTTCCAAATTAGAGAGGCGAGGTCAGTTTTGGAGAGTGGGCTGCAGGCCAAGTGTTGCTTCTCAGAGTGGGCTAAGACCTAGATGTTCTAAGTGTAACCTTTCCTCCTCACAAACATAAAATAACAATGCCACTTGTTAGAAGTATGCATGGGCATGAAGGATTTCTCTTCAGTGCTCTGGCACTGATCAACACAGGGCGAGAATTTCATTCCTTTTCTGTCTCTGTCATTCTGTCTCTATGACTGTCTCTATGTGCCTTCTTCACTGGGCCCTTTTTGGATGTCAGTGCATGCATAGTGATCTCAGACTTCCTGGTGTTGATATTTTCCTTTCTTTGCCCTTTGGATTATTTAATCTCCTGCATATGGCTTAGTACATTTGGGAACTGAGGAGACAGCGATCCTGCTGCAGGTAACAGGCATATGTCCATCTCCAGCTGCAGCTGTCCAGGCTCTCTGTGCTTGACTCCCATTCTCCAGGGCCCTGAGTCTGACACTGACCTAAATGCAGCCCTCCTCAATTTCCTACACCGCATCCTTGTCCTTATTCCATGAGAGACCAGGTCAAGAGAAGTGAAACTCTATGCCACTGGCACACACATTGTGCTTTCCCTGTATTTGGCCCAATGTAAAGGATCTGTCGTACTTATGGCCACACTAGTGTCCAGATTTTCAACGCAAAACGGACGCTTCCAGGGTTCTTAAAGAGGGTGTTTTGATGTCTGTGAAAAGTCTTTTCCAAGATCCTCATGGGGTTTCACATCCTTTTCAAACTTGAAGTTCTTTCTTGTATCTAGGGTATATTCTCACCTCTGGCCAGAATACCCTCCCAACTAGGAACACATCTATTCTGGTGTCAGGAGGTCTGCCAGCCTGCTAGCTCCTGTAGGAATTCCTGAGTATTTCCTCAGGCCCCAAGTGGTAAGAGGTGTTTCAAATTGCCTTTATTAGCAGCAGCCAGGCCCTCAGGTCAGGGGCGGGGCATCTATCTCCACTGGAAGCTCCTAATTCAGCCAATGGAGGCATCCATCTTCCTTTTGTCTCTCCATAGCAAGGGCCTGGGGAGTTTGTGCTTGCTGCAAGCAGAGCAACTTTGTATGCGATACTCATGGATGCCTACTTCTGGGAATCTCTCTGAGTGTGATGTATGGACACCAGTATACCATGATCAGGGATTGTGAGGCCACAGGAGCAATTGCCTTAGCAGGACCCAAAGGGGAGGTGTAAAGGGCCGGGTTCATCCAATATTGTTTAGTCAAACACAGTTCCCATCTATGTTGGAACTCTTTCTAGGTTCTTTGTGGGCTTGTAATCTGCTGCCCTGAGAAGTGGACTGGTAGCCTGGATGCTGAGTATACAGCCAAACGTGACTGGACAGGGTCCGGTCCCTGAATTCTGAGGGGTGCCCCAGCTTCCCCCATTGGCAATGTTTCGATGATAGTGAGGCATAAGATTGTATCGGGAACCCAGGAGAGCGAGACTTGAGAGTCCCTTTGCATATGCATTCTTGCTGAGCCAGAATCTGGGCTAGCTGGCTTTCCCTAACCAGCTAGGTTCTCTGTACATAAGTTGCAGGTAAGGCTGGCTACCTTGAAACCCATGCTCTGAGACTACTATAGGTGATTTATGAGCACACACAGACACAGACAGACAGACAGACAGACAGACAGACACACACACACACACACACACACACACATTACTGTCAGGTCTGGTAGTACAGCATAGCTTGAAGGCTGGAGCTGTCTGTGGTCTGTGGGCATGAAGGCTGCTGCCTTACAATCTCTACAAGCCAGGTTTGAAACTGTCATCAATGAACACAATGTAGGAGGTTTTTCAATTCTGGTCTCTTTCCAACTCATCTATTCCTCTTCTCGCCTTCTCTGTCTCTAAATCTCACATGCTCTCACACACTCTGTCTTCTCTCATTAATATTTTACTTATATACGTATTTTAATGACAGGCCCAGATTTACAAAGAGAGTTACCAGAGCACTGCTGAGCTCTGGCTTGTTGTGTTGGCGATTTCACCTAGGCTACTGGAGCCTCAGTTTGTAAGTCTTTCTGACACAGCCATATTCTGTCTCCTCATTTCCATGACATTATCACTGAGAGTTTATATTAAAGATATACATACATATATAAATATATATATATTTATATATCTGTCATTTTTAGAATTGTTGACATATGTATTTGACCTTAATTCAGAAATACCTCATTTATAACAGCCTAGTTTTTCAGAAATAATTGGCCATATAGTTGGAGCAGCATTCAATTCAAATATAAATAATAGAACCTTCAGTAGCATTTCTAATAGTGTTTCTATCAGCATCCTTATTGTAATTATCATAGCCCAGAACTTCCCTTCTTTTTCTAGTGTAAGCCACAATACTGATGTGTTTGTTTTCTTTTTCTGGAAATCTTAATTTCCCTGGATCCTGAAGTGTTAGGGAATTTTAGAAGCAGGTCTTCTTGTGGTTTTTGTTTTCATTTTTTTATTTTTTAAAGTCCTCCTAGATCATCCCCATTTATTTGCATATTTATTTATTTGGTCAGGTATCACATGACGGGTCATTTCTTCTGCTTGTTTGATTTTCTCTTATAATTGAAGGGAACTTTTGACGCACAATACATTTCCTGGGGGAAATATTACACACATATGGTGAAGGCTTGGGTTGTCTGGGGTCTGTGGGCATTAGAGCTGCTGCCTTACAATCTCTACAACCCTGGTTTGAACTTGTCATGATTGAACACAGTCTAGGGGGGGTTTGTCTTCTTGTCTATTTCCAACTCTTCTATTTCTCTTCTCGCCATCTCTGTCTCTGACTCTCACAGGCTCTCACTCACTCTGTCTGCGCTCAGTAATATTTTACTTATATCCTTATTTTATTGACAGGCCCAGATATACAAAGAGAGTTGCCAGAGCACTGCTGAGCTCCGGCTTGTTTTGTTGGTGATTTCCCCTAGGCTACTGGAGCCTCAGCTTTGTAAGTCTCTCTGACACAAGCCATATTCTGTCTCCTCATATCCATGGCAGTATGTCTCAGACTTTATAAAAAAGATATAAATCCATATATATATATATATATATATATATATATATATACACATATATAAATATATATATCTGTCATTTTTGGAATTGTCAACCTATGTAATTGATCTTAATCAGAATTAACACATTTATAACAGCTTCCTTTTTCATTAATAATTTGCCACATAGTTGGAGCAGGATTCAATACAATTATAAATAATAGAACCTTCCAGTAGAATTTCTAATAGCATTCTATCAGCATCTTTATTGTAATTATTATAGTACAGAAATTGCCTCCTTTCTCTAGTGTAAGCTTCAATACATATGAGTTTCTTTTCAATCTCCTGAAATCTTAATTTCCCTGGACTCTGAAGTGTCTTGGAATTTTTGAAGCAGCCCTCTGTTTCTCAGCAGATGGTTTCTATGTTTCTGCTCTAATCAGGTCTTCTTGTGCTTTTTGTATTTATTTTTCATTTTTGTCAAATCCTCCTAGATCATCCAAATTTATTTGCATGTTTATTTATTTATTTAGTCCTATATTACATGAAGAGTCATTTATTCTGCTTGATAGATTTTTCTCTTATAATTGAAGGGAAGTTTACACTCACAATACATTTCCTTTGGTAAATACTACACACATATGGTGAAGGCTGGAGTTGTCTGGGCTCTGTGGACATGAGACTGCTGCCTTACAATCTCTACAGCCCAGGTTTGAACCTGTCATCAATGAACACAGTGTAGGAGGTTTTGGACTTCTGGTCTCTTTCCAACTCTTCTATTTCTCTTCTCGCCATCTCTGTCTCTGATTCTCACAGGCTCTCACTCACTCTGTCTGCGCTCAGTAATATTTTACTTTTATATTATTTATTGACAGGCCCAGATATACAAAGAGAGTTGCCAGAGCACTGCTGAGCTCTGGCTTGTTTTGTTGGCGATTTCACCTAGGCTTCTGGAGCCTCAGCTTTGTAAGTCTCTCTGGCACAAGCCATACTCTGTCTCCTCATAGCCATGCCAGTATCCCTCATAGTTGATAATAAAGATACACATACATATATGTACATATATATATATATATATACATATATATGTATATATGTATATATATATATATAAATATGTATCAGTTATTTTTAGAATTGTTGGATTTTTTATTTGATCTTAATGCAGAATTACCGCATTTATAACAGCTTCCTTATTCATAAATAATTGGTCACATAGTTGGAGCAGGATTCACTACAATTTTAAATTAGAAACCTTCCAGGAAATTTCCAATAGCCTTTCTTTCAGTATCCTTATTGTAATTATCATAGCACAGAACTTGCCTCCATTTTCTAGTGTAAGCTTCAATACGTATGCGTTTCTTTTCATTCTTGGTAGTTCTTAATTTTCCAGGACCCTGAAGTGTCAGAGAATTTTTGAAGCAGCCCTCTGTTTCTCAGCAGACGTTTTCTATATTTCTGCTGTCATCAGGTCTTCCTGTGGTCTTTGTTTTTATTTTTTTCAAATCCTCCTAGATCATCCCCATTTATTTGCATATTTATTTATTTATTTAGTCCCATATCACATGAGGGGTCATTTCTTCTGCCTGATAGATTTTCTCTTATAATTGAAGGGAACTTCTGACACACAATACATTTCCTTTTCATGATACTAGACACTACTGCAACTACTACTGCACTGTTTTTGACAGTGACATCCAATGCACAATGGATTAGTATTGCATGGCTCTAGAGAATGCTCACTAACCTACAATGTTTCTAACCTCCCAAATATTTATTCTGTTCTTTCTTGGGGGATGAATGGTTTACAGTCAACAGTTACATGTAATAGTGGCCAAGGGGGGTAATTTTTCCCACTTTCCCTGTATTTCTGTACATCACTTGTAACTTTCGTATTGAGGAGAAGGAAACAGTCATAAATTGATAGAGCAGGGCCCAAGCAGGAAGAGAGACAGAGAGACAGCTGCAGCTCTGATTTGCCACTAGACCAGCTTTTCCCTAGCTGGGTAAGTGGTGACCAGGGGCTCAAAATTGGGTCCTAGGCTTCCACAAGTTCTCTGGCATTCTTCCTAGCCAGAATCTGGGCTAGCTGGCTTTCCCTGACCAGCTAGTTTCTCTGTACATAAGTTGCAGTTGGGGTTGGCTACCTTGACACCCATGCTATGAGACTACTACAGGTGAGCTCTGAACACACACAGACACACAGAGAGAGACCGACACACACACACACAACACACACACACACACACACACACACACACACACACTACTGTCAGATCTTGTAGTACAGCATATGGTGAAAGCTGGGGCTGTTTGGGGTCTGTGGGCATGAGAGCTGCTGCCTTACAATCTCTACAAGCCAGGTTTGAACCTGTCATCAATGAACACAGTGTAGGAGGTTTTTGAATTCTGGTGTCTTTCCAACTCATCTATTTCTCTTCTCGCCTTCTCTGTCTCTAACTCTCACATGCTCTCACACACTCTGTCTTCAATCATTAATATTTTACTTATATACTTATTTTACTGACAGGCCCAGATATACAAAGAGAGTTACAAGAACACTGCTGAGCTCTGGCTTGTTCTGTTGGCGATTTCTCCTATGCTACTGGAGCCTCAGTTTGTAAGTATTTCTGACAGAAGCCATATTTTGTCTCCTCATTTCCATGCCAGTATCACTCAGAGTTTATAATAAAGTGATTATTTTGCAAAACACTTTGTACATTCTGATTTTCAGCTCAATATTGACACCATTGTAGCTCTTTTTGGCCCTTGGTCACTTTTCTTATTTTCAGATGTAAAAACCCTGAAGAGGGACAGGTTTTTTCCCCGAGGCTTGCACCGGGAAATACCAGATGCACTGTGCCTGTTGCCAGACTAGGAAACTTGTGGTGCCTGTCCATGTGGAGAGTCTCCTTGATGAGTTACTTCTCAAGCTTTTTCGCTCTGTCCCATTGGAGCTGCATATAGCTAATGATTTTGAGAGTTTACTCCTTTGGACAATTCTTTTCCTGATGCACAGTTTCTCTCCAAGTTTTAGCAATCAATTGTCTGAATGTCATATTGAATCCATTGATGAAGATAACTACATCAGTGTCTCACTCTCTCTCTCTCTCTCTCTCGTTCTCTCTCTCTCTCTCTCTGTCTCTATATATATATATATATATATATATATATATATATATATATGTAACATGTAGAGATCTGAAAATATTTTTAGCTACAGACCTGCACAGCTCTGGATTAGGGTAGTAATGCGGATACAACTGGCCCTTCTGAGCCACAGTCATGAGAGACATCTCACAGAGCCATTCGTATACCTATTATCACTCTACAAATCTGTCTCAGCACAAACTGCCACTGCCAAAACACCTACTTCCCTCTTGCTTTTTTGTCCACCGAGTCCTATCCCAAAACTGTAAATCAAAGAAGAAATAAACATAGTGCAGTTCCCAGCACACAGGACAGCCTGAGGCTGGAAAAGGGAGATGCAATACGCCAGCCTGCATCTTGGCTGGAGCATCACTAAGACTACTTCCAAATTAGAGAGGCGAGGTCAGTTTTGGAGAGTGGGCTGCAGGCCAAGTGTTGCTTCTCAGAGTGGGCTAAGACCTAGATGTTCTAAGTGTAACCTTTCCTCACAAACATAAAATAACAATGCCACTTGTTAGAAGTATGCATGGGCATGAAGGATTTCTCTTCAGTGCTCTGGCACTGATCAACACAGGGCGAGAATTTCATTCCTTTTCTGTCTCTGTCATTCTGTCTCTATGACTGTCTCTATGTGCCTTCTTCACTGGGCCCTTTTTGGATGTCAGTGCATGCATAGTGATCTCGGACTTCCTGGTGTTGATATTTTCCTTTCTTTGCCCATTGGATTATTTAATCTCCTGCATATGGCTTAGTACATTTGGGAACTGAGGAGACAGCGATCCTGCTGCAGGTAACAGGCATATGTCCATCTCCAGCTGCAGCTGTCCAGGCTCTCTGTGCTTGACTCCCATTCTCCAGGGCCCTGAGTCTGACACTGACCTAAATGCAGCCCTCCTCAATTTCCTACACCGCATCCTTGTCCTTATTCCATGAGAGACCAGGTCAAGAGAAGTGAAACTCTATGCCACTGGCACACACATTGTGCTTTCCCTGTATTTGGCCCAATGTAAAGGATCTGTCGTACTTATGGCCACACTAGTGTCCAGATTTTCAACGCAAAACGGACGCTTCCAGGGTTCTTAAAGAGGGTGTTTTGATGTCTGAGAAAAGTCTTTTCCAAGATCCTCATGGGGTTTCACATCCTTTTCAAACTTGAAGTTCTTTCTTGTATCTAGGGTATATTCTCACCTCTGGCCAGAATACCCTCCCAACTAGGAACACATCTATTCTGGTGTCAGGAGGTCTGCCAGCCTGCTAGCTCCTGTAGGAATTCCTGAGTATTTCCTCAGGCCCCAAGTGGTAAGAGGTGTTTCAAATTGCCTTTATTAGCAGCAGCCAGGCCCTCAGGTCAGGGGCGGGGCATCTATCTCCACTGGAAGCTCCTAATTCAGCCAATGGAGGCATCCATCTTCCTTTTGTCTCTCCATAGCAAGGGCCTGGGGAGTTTGTGCTTGCTGCAAGCAGAGCAACTTTGTATGCGATACTCATGGATGCCTACTTCTGGGAATCTCTCTGAGTGTGATGTATGGACACCAGTATACCATGATCAGGGATTGTGAGGCCACAGGAGCAATTGCCTTAGCAGGACCCAAAGGGGAGGTGTAAAGGGCCGGGTTCATCCAATATTGTTTAGTCAAACACAGTTCCCATCTATGTTGGAACTCTTTCTAGGTTCTTTGTGGGCTTGTAATCTGCTGCCCTGAGAAGTGGACTGGTAGCCTGGATGCTGAGTATACAGCCAAACGTGACTGGACAGGGTCCGGTCCCTGAATTCTGAGGGGTGCCCCAGCTTCCCCCATTGGCAATGTTTCGATGATAGTGAGGCATAAGATTGTATCGGGAACCCAAGAGAGCGAGAATTGAGAGTCCCTTTGCATATGCATTCTTGCTGAGCCAGAATCTGGGCTAGCTGGCTTTCCCTAACCAGCTAGGTTCTCTGTCCATAAGTTGCAGGTAAGGCTGGCTACCTTGAAACCCATGCTCTGAGACTACTATAGGTGATTTCTGAGCACACACAGACACACACAGACAGACAGACAGACAGACACACACACACACACACACACACACATTACTGTCAGGTCTGGTAGTACAGCATAGCTTGAAGGCTGGAGCTGTCTGTGGTCTGTGGGCATGAAGGCTGCTGCCTTACAATCTCTACAAGCCAGGTTTGAAACTGTCATCAATGAACACAATGTAGGAGGTTTTTCAATTCTGGTCTCTTTCCAACTCATCTATTCCTCTTCTCGCCTTCTCTGTCTCTAAATCTCACATGCTCTCACACACTCTGTCTTCTCTCATTAATATTTTACTTATATACGTATTTTAATGACAGGCCCAGATTTACAAAGAGAGTTACCAGAGCACTGCTGAGCTCTGGCTTGTTGTGTTGGCGATTTCACCTAGGCTACTGGAGCCTCAGTTTGTAAGTCTTTCTGACACAGCCATATTCTGTCTCCTCATTTCCATGACATTATCACTGAGAGTTTATATTAAAGATATACATACATATATAAATATATATATATATTTATATATCTGTCATTTTTAGAATTGTTGACATATGTATTTGACCTTAATTCAGAAATACCTCATTTATAACAGCCTAGTTTTTCAGAAATAATTGGCCATATAGTTGGAGCAGCATTCAATTCAAATATAAATAATAGAACCTTCAGTAGCATTTCTAATAGTGTTTCTATCAGCATCCTTATTGTAATTATCATAGCCCAGAACTTCCCTTCTTTTTCTAGTGTAAGCCACAATACTGATGTGTTTGTTTTCTTTTTCTGGAAATCTTAATTTCCCTGGATCCTGAAGTGTTAGGGAATTTTAGAAGCAGGTCTTCTTGTGGTTTTTGTTTTCATTTTTTTATTTTTTAAAGTCCTCCTAGATCATCCCCATTTATTTGCATATTTATTTATTTGGTCAGGTATCACATGACGGGTCATTTCTTCTGCTTGATTGATTTTCTCTTATAATTGAAGGGAACTTTTGACGCACAATACATTTCCTGGGGGAAATACTACACACATATGGTGAAGGCTTGGGTTGTCTGGGGTCTGTGGGCATTAGAGCTGCTGCCTTACAATCTCTACAACCCTGGTTTGAACTTGTCATGATTGAACACAGTCTAGGGGGGGTTTGTCTTCTTGTCTATTTCCAACTCTTCTATTTCTCTTCTCGCCATCTCTGTCTCTGACTCTCACAGGCTCTCACTCACTCTGTCTGCGCTCAGTAATATTTTACTTATATCCTTATTTTATTGACAGGCCCAGATATACAAAGAGAGTTACCAGAGCACTGCTGAGCTCTGGCTTGTTGTGTTGGTGATTTCCCCTAGGCTACTGGAGCCTCAGCTTTGTAAGTCTCTCTGACACAAGCCATATTCTGTCTCCTCATATCCATGGCAGTATGTCTCAGACTTTATAAAAAAGATATAAATCCATATATATATATATATATATATATATATATATATATATATAAATATATATATATATATACACATATATAAATATATATATATCTGTCATTTTTGGAATTGTCAACCTATGTAATTGATCTTAATCAGAATTAACACATTTATAACAGCTTCCTTTTTCATTAATAATTTGCCACATAGTTGGAGCAGGATTCAATACAATTATAAATAATAGAACCTTCCAGTAGAATTTCTAATAGCATTCTATCAGCATCTTTATTGTAATTATTATAGTACAGAAATTGCCTCCTTTCTCTAGTGTAAGCTTCAATACATATGAGTTTCTTTTCAATCTCCTGAAATCTTAATTTCCCTGGACTCTGAAGTGTCTTGGAATTTTTGAAGCAGCCCTCTGTTTCTCAGCAGATGGTTTCTATGTTTCTGCTCTAATCAGGTCTTCTTGTGCTTTTTGTATTTATTTTTCATTTTTGTCAAATCCTCCTAGATCATCCAAATTTATTTGCATGTTTATTTATTTATTTAGTCCTATATTACATGAAGAGTCATTTATTCTGCTTGATAGATTTTTCTCTTATAATTGAAGGGAAGTTTACACTCACAATACATTTCCTTTGGTAAATACTACACACATATGGTGAAGGCTGGAGTTGTCTGGGCTCTGTGGACATGAGACTGCTGCCTTACAATCTCTACAGCCCAGGTTTGAACCTGTCATCAATGAACACAGTGTAGGAGGTTTTGGACTTCTGGTCTCTTTCCAACTCTTCTATTTCTCTTCTCGCCATCTCTGTCTCTGATTCTCACAGGCTCTCACTCACTCTGTCTGCGCTCAGTAATATTTTACTTTTATATTATTTATTGACAGGCCCAGATATACAAAGAGAGTTGCCAGAGCACTGCTGAGCTCTGGCTTGTTTTGTTGGCGATTTCACCTAGGCTTCTGGAGCCTCAGCTTTGTAAGTCTCTCTGGCACAAGCCATACTCTGTCTCCTCATAGCCATGCCAGTATCCCTCATAGTTGATAATAAAGATACACATACATATATGTACATATATATATATACATATATATGTATATATGTATATATATATATATAAATATGTATCAGTTATTTTTAGAATTGTTGGATTTTTTATTTGATCTTAATGCAGAATTACCGCATTTATAACAGCTTCCTTATTCATAAATAATTGGTCACATAGTTGGAGCAGGATTCACTACAATTTTAAATTAGAAACCTTCCAGGAAATTTCCAATAGCCTTTCTTTCAGTATCCTTATTGTAATTATCATAGCACAGAACTTGCCTCCATTTTCTAGTGTAAGCTTCAATACGTATGCGTTTCTTTTCATTCTTGGTAGTTCTTAATTTTCCAGGACCCTGAAGTGTCAGAGAATTTTTGAAGCAGCCCTCTGTTTCTCAGCAGACGTTTTCTATATTTCTGCTGTCATCAGGTCTTCCTGTGGTCTTTGTTTTTATTTTTTTCAAATCCTCCTAGATCATCCCCATTTATTTGCATATTTATTTATTTATTTAGTCCCATATCACATGAGGGGTCATTTCTTCTGCCTGATAGATTTTCTCTTATAATTGAAGGGAACTTCTGACACACAATACATTTCCTTTTCATGATACTAGACACTACTGCAACTACTACTGCACTGTTTTTGACAGTGACATCCAATGCACAATGGATTAGTATTGCATGGCTCTAGAGAATGCTCACTAACCTACAATGTTTCTAACCTCCCAAATATTTATTCTGTTCTTTCTTGGGGGATGAATGGTTTACAGTCAACAGTTACATGTAATAGTGGCCAAGGGGGGTAATTTTTCCCACTTTCCCTGTATTTCTGTACATCACTTGTAACTTTCGTATTGAGGAGAAGGAAACAGTCATAAATTGATAGAGCAGGGCCCAAGCAGGAAGAGAGACAGAGAGACAGCTGCAGCTCTGATTTGCCACTAGACCAGCTTTTCCCTAGCTGGGTAAGTGGTGACCAGGGGCTCAAAATTGGGTCCTAGGCTTCCACAAGTTCTCTGGCATTCTTCCTAGCCAGAATCTGGGCTAGCTGGCTTTCCCTGACCAGCTAGTTTCTCTGTACATAAGTTGCAGTTGGGGTTGGCTACCTTGACACCCATGCTATGAGACTACTACAGGTGAGCTCTGAACACACACAGACACACAGAGAGAGACCGACACACACACACACAAACACACACACACACACACACACACACACACTACTGTCAGATCTTGTAGTACAGCATATGGTGAAAGCTGGGGCTGTTTGGGGTCTGTGGGCATGAGAGCTGCTGCCTTACAATCTCTACAAGCCAGGTTTGAACCTGTCATCAATGAACACAGTGTAGGAGGTTTTTGAATTCTGGTCTCTTTCCAACTCATCTATTTCTCTTCTTGCCTTCTCTGTCTGTAACTCTCACATGCTCTCACACACTCAGTCTTCAATCATTAATATTTTATATATATTTTTTACGGACTGGCCCAAATATACAAAGAGAGTTACCAGAGCACTGCTGAGCTCTGGCTTGTTGTGTTGGCGATTTCACCTCGGCTACTGGAGCCTCAGTTTTTAAGTCTTTCTGACACAGCCATTTTCTGTCTCCTCCTTTCCATTCCAGTATGACTCAGAGTTTATGATAAAGTGATTTTTTTCAAAACACTTCATACATTCTGATTTACAGGTCAATAATGACACACAAAACACTTGGTATATTCTGATTTACAGCTCAATATTGACACCATTACAGCTCTCTTTGGCCCTTGGTCACTTTTCTTCTTTTCAGATGTAGAAACACTGAAGAGGGAGAGGTTTTTGCCCAGAGACTTGCACTGGGAACTACCAGCTGCCCTGTGTCTGTTGCCAGACAAGGAAACTTGTGGTGCCTGTCCATGTGGAGAGTCTCCTTGATGAGTTCCTTCTCAAGCCTTTTTCGCTCTGTCCCGTTGGAGCTGCATATCCTAATGATTTTGAGATTTTACTCCTTTGGAAAATTATTTTCCCGATGCACAGTTTCTCTCCAGGTTTTAGCAATCAATTGTCTGAATGTCATACCGAATCCATTGTGTTGTTAAAATTTCGGAAGGCTTTTGCAGGGCTGGCTTGCTTCACAGCGGGTAACAGAGATGCGGAGACAACAGCTGGGCAGGGAAGCTGTATTTCTTTATTCACGAACAACGATTCATAAACTAAGACAAACTAATCACCAAACAGAACTCTGCTGTCTCTTTGTGGCAGCGCAAGCTCTCTCTCTCTTACTCTGGAATTCAGGAACTCTCCAACTCTGGCACTCTGGAACTCTCGTACTTGTGAGACCTTTGAAACTCTGGCACACTGGAACTCTCTCTTACTCTGTAACCCTGAAACTCTTATCAAGCCTTTTTCAATCGGTCCCTTTGGAGCTGCATATAGCAAATGATTTGGTGATTTTACACCTTTGGACAATTCTTATCCTGATGCACAGTTTCTCTCCAGGTTTGAACAATCAATCAATTGTCTGAATGTCATATTGCATCCATTGTAGAAAATGACTACATCAGTGTCTCGCTCCCTCCCTCTCTCTCTCTCCCTCTCTCTCTCTCTCTCTCTCTCTCTATATATATATATATATATATATATATATATTATATATATATATATTTATATGTAACATGTAGAGTTCTGAAAATATATTTTAGCCAGAGACCTGCACAGCTCTGGATTCAGGTAGTAATGCGGATACACCTGGCCCTTCTGAGCCACAGTCATGAGAGACATCTCACAGAGCCATTTGTTTACCTCTTGTAACTCTACACATCTCTCTCAGCACAAACTACAGCTGCCAAATCATCTACTTCCCTCTTGCTCTTTTTGTCCACCGAGTCCTATCCCCAAACTGTAAATCAAAGAAGAAATAGACATCGTGCAGTTCCCTGCACACAGAACAGGCTGAGGCTAGACCAGGGAGATGAAATAAGCCAGCCTGCATTTAGCTGGAGCATCACTAAACCTACTTCCAATTTGGAGAGGCAAGGGCAGTTTTGGAGAGCGGGCTGCAGGCCAAGTGTTGCTTCTCAGAGTGGGCTAAGACCTAGATGTTCTAAGTGTAACCTTTCCTCACAATCATAAAATAACTATGCCACTTGTAAGAAGTATGCATGGGCATGAAGGGTTTGTCTTCAGTGCTCTGGAACTGATCAACACAGGGCCAGAATTTCTGTCCTTTTCAGTCACTGTCATTCTGTCTCTCTGACTGTCTCTGTGTGCCTTCTTCTCTGGACCCTTCCTGGAATTCAGTGCATTCATCGTGAACTTGGTCTTCCTGGTGTTGAAAATTTCCTTTCTTTGCCCTTTGGATTACTTAGTCTCGTGCATATGGCATGGTACAGAGGGGAACTGAGGAGAGAGCATTCCTGCTGCCGGTAACAGGCATATGTCCATCTGCAGCTGCAGCTGTCCAGGCCCTCTGTGCTTGACTCCCATTCTCCAGGGCCCTGTGGCTGACACTCAGCCTAAATGCAGCCCTCCTCAATTTTCTGCACTGCATAATTGTTCTTATACCATGAGAGCCCTGGTGAAGAGAAGTGAAACTCTACCACCCTGGCACACACATTGTTCTTTCCCTCTATTGGGCTGAATGTAAAGGATCTGTGGTACTGATGGCCACACCATTGTCCAGATTTCCAAGGTAAATGGAAACATCCAGCGTTCAGAAAGAGGGTGCTTTGCTGGCTGTGAAATGTATTTTCCAAGTGCTTCATGGGGTTTTCAAATCCTTTTGAAACCTGAATTTCTTTGTTGTATCTAGGGAATATTCTCACCTCTGGCCAGAAGGGCCGCCCAACTAGGAGCACAGCTATGCCGGGGTCAGGAGGTCTGCCAGCCTAGGGTCTGCCAGCTCCTGGAGGGATTCCTGAGTATGTCCTCAGGGCCCAAGTGTTAACAGGTATTTCCAATTCCCTTTATTAGCAGCAGCCAGGTGCCCTCAGGTGAGGTGCGGGGCTGTGATCTCCACTGGAAGCTCTGAATTCAGCCAATGGAGGCATCCATATTTTTTTTGTCTGCCCATAGCAAGGGCCCGGGGAGTTTGTGCTTCCTGCAAGCAGAGAGACTTTGTATGGGACACTCATGCATGCCTACTTCTGGGAATCTCTATGAGTGTGATGTGTGTACACCAGGACACCATGATCAGGGATGTGAGGCAACAGGATCAATTGCCTTAGCTGGACCCAAAGCGTAGGTGTAAGGGACCAGGTTCATCCACTATTCTTTGGTCGAACACAGTTCCCATCTATGTTGAAACACAGCTATTTCTGGGTTCTTTCTGTGCTTGTAATCTGGTGGCATGAACAGTGGACTGGGAGTCTGGAGGCTGAGTAGGAAGCCAAACGTGACTGCCTACTCAGCCTCATGCCCCTGAATTCTGTGGGGTGTCACAGCCTACCCATTGGCAGTGTTTGGATAATAGTGAGGCAAGAGATTGAATTGGGAACTCAGGAGAGGGAGCCATGAGAGTCCCTTTGCATGTGCATTCTTGCTTAGCCAGAATCTGGGCTAGCTGGCTTGCCCTGACCAGCTAGGTTCTCTGTACATAAGTTGCTGGTGAGGCTGGCTACCTTCCCCCCATGCTCTGAGACTAATATAGGTGAGCTCTGAGCACATACAGACACAGACAGACAGACAGAGACACCCACATACACATTACTGTCATGTCTGATAGTACAGCATATGGTGAAGGCTTGGGCTGTCTGGGGTCTGTGGGCATGAGAGCTGCTGCCTTACCATCTCTACAAGCCAGCTTTGAACTTGTCATCAATGAAAACAGTGTAGGATGTTTTTGAATTCTCATCTCTTTCCAGCAGAAATGGCTGGTGGGCGGGCCTTCCAGAGGCTCCGCAATGAGCGTGCTGCAGGGCCGTGTGGTCAGTGCTCAAGGTTGCTGGCCAATCACTGACTATGGACATTGACACTCCTGGGCGTGTCCTAGGACACTGGCCAATTATATTGCTGGAAGGGGTTCTGGTCGTAGCCTAGACCTCTGGCCTATCAGAGCATGGCTGGTGCCCTGTCTGCAGGCCATCTGAAGTAAGCCCGACAATGGGAGCTCAGAGCTGGACTTAAAAGGCTGCGCGTGATTCCAGGAAGTGCGAAGCAGGGTTCATCCCAGTGCCCTGCCTTGCAGAAGCTGTCCAGTGTGCATGTGTGTAACTCCCTTTGTGCCTATGCCTCTGTGGATGTGTGCGTGTCTGTACGTGTGAGAGTGTGTGTTTGTGTGTGTGTTTGAGGGAGCGAGAGAGAGAGAACAGAATCACTGTGGTACAGGTGATTTTGTACAAAACACTTGGCACATTCTGATTTATAGCTCAATATTGACACCATTGTGGCTCTCCTTGGCACTTGGTCACTTTTCTTATATTCAGATGTAAAGAAACTGAAGAGGGAGAGGTTTTTGCCCTGAGGCTTGCACTGGGAACGAGCAGCTGCCCTGTGTGTGTTGCGAGTCTAGGAAACATGTGGTGCCTGAACATGTGGAGAGTCTCCTGGATGAGTTCCTTCTCAAGCCTTTTTCGATTGGTCCTGTTGGAGCTGCATATAGCTAATGATTAGGAGATTTTACTCCTTTGGACAATTCTTTTCCAGATGCACAGTTTCTCTCCAGGTTTTAGCAATCAATTGTCTGAAAGTCATTTTGCATCCATTGTAGAAAATGACTACATCAGTGTCTTGCTGTCTCTCTCTCTCTCTATATATATATATATATATATATATATATATATATATATCATGTAGAGGTCTGAAAATATATTTTAGCTAGAGACCTGCACAGCACTGGATTAGGGTAGTAATACGGATACACCTGGCCCTTCTGAGCCACAGTCATGAGAGACATCTCACAGAACCATTCATATACCCCTTGTCACTCTACAAATCTCTCTCAGCACAAACTACAGCTGCCAAATCATCTACTTCCCTCTTGCTCTTTTTGTCCACCGAGTCCTACCCCAAAACTGTAAATCAAAGAAGAAATAGACATAGTGCAGTTCCCTGCACACAGGACAGGCTGAGGCTGGACCAGGGTGATGAAATACGCCACCCTGCATTTGACTGGAGCATCACTAAAACTACTTCCAATTTGGAGAGGCAAGGGCAGTTTTGGAGAACGGGCTGCAGGCCAAGTATTGCTTCTCAGAGTGGGCTAAGACCTAGATGTTCTAAGTGTAACCTTTCCTCACAATCATAAAATAACAATGCCATTTGTTAGAAGTATGCTTGGGCATGGAGGGTTTGTCTTCAGTGCTCTTGCACTGATCAACACAGGGCCAGAATTCCTGTCCTTTTCAGTCACTGTCATTCTGTCTCTCAGAGTGTCTCTGTGTGCCTTTTTCCCTGGACCCTTCCTGGAAGTCAGTGCATGCATCTTTGTTGGGAACATGTGTGATCCTGATAGAGCTTAGGGAGAACCACCCCCATCTTTGCATGGAGGTCTGAGAAGATAACCTCTTGGTAAGTCTCTCTCAACCGAGGTGAGCATAAGGGGGGAAACTCAGACATGGTTCTTTCCTTCTTGACTCTTAGCCCCACAGATACCCCAGTACTTCCCTCCATTAACTGCAGGCCACATGGCTGCAGATTCACTCATTCAAAGTCACCTTCTGATCACAGAAGAACACACCTTATCACACACTTCATCACACACCTCAGAGCCCAGACAAGAGAAATTCCAAACTATATGGCCTTTTGATATCCATCTTCTCTCTGTCTCACCCTACGGTTTTAACCCCTATGCTTCTCTCAAATACCTTTGGATAATTAAGTTGCTTGTGTTATGGAAAATAACTGTCTTGTATCTCATCAATTCCTGTCATACCAACCCCCTACCTTAGGGGCATGCTGACTGTTAAGAAACCTGTAATTTCTGTCATATTGCAACAATAATTACCTTCATTGCTTTTCTATTTAACTCATGTCCACTTTGCCAATAAATGGACTCTAGGATTCTGGGACTCAAGGACTCAGTTTCTAGATTCACGCTAAGAGTCCCCTGGTGTCTTTTACTTCGTGTCACCCCGTCGTGAGCGAGAAAGAACCAGCCCGATACCTTTCCCAAGGAGGACACCCTGCCGGAGAAGGATAGAGACACCCCGAAATCTAGCGCCCATAGCGTGGGGCAGAATTTCCCGACCTCAAGAGGAAAATTGGCCCATCAGGCATCAGCCTTCACCCAGTTGAAAAACGCTGGCCCACTGAGGGGATCAGGACCGTGGCTTCAGGAAATCAAGAAGATATAGCGAAGCACATCAGAAAGGTAACCCCAAGGCTGTCATTTGAGCCCCTGTGATCTTTCTCTCCTTCTCCCTATCTTTTTACACTCCAGGGAAGCTCTTGGAGAGGATACAGAGGGAGAACCTCAGTCGAACAGAACCCTGACCAGGCTCTGAGAAACTGAGTATTCTTCCCCCGTTGAATCTTAACGGGTCTGACCTAATCTTTCCTCCTATCCAAATTTTGTAACATTTGCTCTAGACCCTCACCTAATTTCTGAGCTAAACTGACATGGGGAATTTTTATTCAACCCAGGAGGAACCTCCAATTAAGTGCTTTTGAGACTTGTTAGCTACCAGAGCCTTAAAGCTATCAAAGAAACAGGCACTACGATTTTGGAATGTGGTGATTCATGTAGCCCCCTGGTTTAGGAAAGAGCATATCTATGACCCAGAGTCATGGGCCTGTGTGGCATATTTAGCCCGCAAGGAGGAAGCTGAAGGATTAAAAGAACTAGATGTTCAGTTCCTGGCAATCATTGCTGCATTAAAACAGTGCGAGGCATCTGCTAAGGAACCAGAGAAAAGGGACAGCTCTCCCTCAGCCAAGTCGCTGGAGGCCGGGGCCACTCTGGCACCCCCAGTACAAGTCTTAAAGGAATTGAAAGGATCAGATACTAAAAAAGAGGCTAGCCTTGAGACTGCTATTCAGGAATTAAGGGATCAGGTTGCTCTCTTGGCAAAGTCTAAGCTTTTTTCTCTAGAAAGGGCAGAATCTGAAGAATCTGTTCTGCAGTTTCCATCTCTCCCTCCACCATTCTCTGCACCTTCCTCTCCACCTCCGCCTCCTCCTCAGATACCCCTGCCCTTCCCTGCATGGACCAGGCCACCATCTCCAGTGTTGCCCCCTGGACCACAAGCATTATTTTTGCCTGTATCACCGCCTTGGGCAGTGACAGAGCCAGCTCTGAAGGCACAGGCACCTCCGATTCAGCTGCCATGTCAGTCACCGCCGGCTGCACCCAGTGCGCAGTTAGAGGCGCCCACGGCTTCATTGCCATCACTGCCACAACCCAGTGTGCAGTTAGAGGCACCCACGACTTCATTGCCATCACTGCCACAACCTGTACAACTTCCACAAGCGCAGCCGCCCTCGGCACAACAGGCACTATCGCCCGCGCCAGTGATTCTGGCTGTGCCAGAGCCGCAGGACATGCCAGTAAATGAAATGCAGCTGCGAAATCCACAGCCACCTGCACAGACCCTGTGCACCGCCCCTCTCCCTCCTCTTCCTGCTCCAACTACCTCACTGCTCCCTGTCACTCCAAAAGTGGCTATGACAGACTCTGAACGCTTATGCCAGCTAAGAGATCAGTTTTCCCCGGGACAGCTTAGTGCGTACCCTGTAAATTTGGTCCCAAACAGGCAGAAACCTAGCTCCTGATACCCCTATGCAGTTTCTGATTTAAAAGAACTCAAAATCGCTATTTGGGAAGACGGGGTTCATTCTCCTTGGACAAAGTCTATTCTCCAGGGTTATCTACAAAGTTTAAATACACCCCAATATTGGAGAGATATTATGAGAGCTGTACTGCCTAGCCCACTTTTTCTCCAGTGGGAAGCATTTTTTCGGGATGACTGTTTGCAGCAAGCCCGTAGAAATACTGAAGGGCAACCAGATTGGAATTTCGATGCATTATTTGGCACAGGCTGCTTGAGCACCGGAATTCTTCAGGCAGAGGCCAGGTTTCCACCCGGTTACTTTGACCAGGTGCGCCTCTGTGCAATGCAGGCATGGGACCGATTAACACCGCATACAGGTGAGAGCCCTGCCCCTATACTTAGCCTATACCAGGAGCGAGACGAGTCTTTAAGTAAGTTTATCACCAGAGTACAGGCCAGCCTAGAGAGAAAATTTTCTGATCCAAATGCCCGTCAGTTATTATTAAAAACTATAGTATGGGAAGGAATGCTTCCAGACTTCCGTCAGGCATGTTTGTCTCTAAAGAATGAGACCCCAAGTCAGTGGATTTTAGCCACTCAAGAGATAGGGTCCAGCAATCACCAGGCCACCACTTTGGTGCAAGCTTTTGCAGCTGCCCTAAATAAACAGAAGGGAGCCTGCTTTTAGTGCAGTCGTGAGGGGCACTGGCGTAACCAGTGTTTTAAAGGCAAACAGGGACCCCGCACCCCATCTGGCAACCAGAAAGCTAAGACACTTTGTTCTCGGTGCCAGAAGGGCTATCATCAGAGAAAAGAGTGTCGTTCTAAAACGCATAAAGATGGCACACCTTTACCAGACTTTGAAAAATATTTAAACTAGATTTGGGGCAACCCTTAGCCCCTGAAAGAGGGAAAGATATGGAAATAATAAAATGCTCTGTAGATATCACGCCTCCATCCAGCCAGGGAGCCTGTCCAGTGCCCCCTGCACTGCTCCCTGCTGAGCATAGGGGAGAGCACCCAGTCCAGGAGAGGACCCAGGATAAAGATAGCCAGCTGGAAAGGATAGGTGCTAGTCCAGAGCCAGAAGTTTTGTGGACTACCCCTGTTATTGAACGAGGTCACCCAATTATGACACTCCTGATTGACAAAAAACCTTTTAAATGTCTGATTGATACCGGAGCTGACAGAACTATTTTAAGACAGAAGGAGGTGCCCAGGCACTGGAATCTCCTCCCTGGACCTAGACTTCATGGGGTGGGCGGCCTTACACAGGCCTTTCAGACCCAAGACCCACTTGTTTGGGAAGATCCTGATGGGACTACCGGACTTTTTCGCCCTTTGATCGCTGAAATCAGCACTAACCTATTGGGCAGAGATTTATTAGAATCTTTAAATGTGACTATCTGTTCTGACCCCTCTACAAGGCGTCTCTCTCACGAGGGTGAAAATTCTAAATCTTACCAGCACCCCCAATTCTAAACGCCACTGTTCATCACAAAACCCCTCACCTAGAATGGCTTTCTGATGATCCCGTCTGGGTGGAGCAGTGGCCCTTGCCTGGGGAAAAACTAAAAATCTTAAAAGAACTTGTTCAGGAACAACTGTCTTTAGGACACATTCGCCGTTCCCGAAGCCCATGGAACTCCCCCGTTTTTGGAATTAAAAAACGCTTGGGAAAGTGGCACCTCCTTCAAGACCTCCGCGCAATTAATAAAACAATGCAGGTCTGGGGAGCCCCCCAGAGAGGCTTACCTCTCGCTTCTGCGATTCCTGCAGGAATCCCGATTATGGCAATTGATATTCAAGATTGCTTTTTCTCCATTCCCCTCCACCCACAAGATTGTAAGCGTTTTGCTTTTTCTGTTCCTTCTATTAATAATGCCAGCCCTGCTGATAGATTTGAATGGGTGATATTGCCTCAGGGCATGGCCAATAGCCCCACAATTTGCCAAGAAGCTGTTAAAGCTGCTCTTCTTCCATATATTCATAAAGGACTTGAAGTTTTTTATTACATGGATGATATTTTGATATGGGGAAATATAGACACAGATCTCTCTGCTTTACGTGATTTTCTTATCCCTGCCTTGAAACAGAATGGCCTTAATGTGGCCCCAGAAAAGGTACAGCTAATTTCTCCAATTTCCTTCTTGGGTTCAGAAATTTCTCTAACTAAGGTTTGTCCTTTGAAACCTTGTGTTATTTTTCCTTCTAATCTTATTCTTGCTTCCTTGCAAAGTTTTCTCGGTAACTTGAATTGGCTTAGGCAATATTTGTCACTTCCCACTAGTTGCCTTCAGCCGCTGTTTGATCTGTTAAAACGAGACAAACAGCCTTCTTCAAGGCGAACACTGACTCCCGAAGCCTCATTGGCACTGGGGAGAGTTAACCAGGCCTTGCAGGATATGCATCTTGTTAGATTCTCCCCTTCCTATCCAGTTAGTCTTTTGGTTTTTAACTCTTCCCCTACTGTGGTTGGGGCTCTAAGTCAGCCCCACGGCATTCTTGAGTGGCTCCATACACCAGTGGGGGGGGCTCCGAGGATTCTTACTGAAATGGATGCCCTCGCGGCCATGATTCGGCTTGGACGCAGCCGCGCCCTACAAGTATTTGGGCAGGAACCACATTCAATTATTACCCCTTTTTCTTTGACAGATATAGAGTGGCTTATGCATCACCACTCTTGGTTTGCTGTAAGCCTGATGGGTTACCCAGGGCAATTAGATAATCATTTTCCTTCTAATAAATTGACAGCATCTCTACTCCTTTTACCTCTACTAGTACCTAAACTCTTCTCTCGTGAACCCATCCCATCTGCTCCTATAATATTTACAGATGGTGGAAAAAAGGGAGCAGCTGCCGTTATATATTACCCTGACAAACAATGTCCTACATCTCTCTTTACTGAACTTCCTGATAACTCTCCACAATACAAAGATCTTTATGCTGTCTTTCTTGCATTAAAAGCTGTACCAGACTCTTTTAACCTTTTTTTCTGATAGTGTATATACTGTAAACTTGCTTCCATGGCTTGCTCGTTCTTATATAAAGATCGATGACAATCCACTTTCTCCTCTCCTCATTCAAATTGCTTCTATGCTTTGTTCTCGGACTCAACCACTGTATGTCCAACACCTCCGTGCTCATAGTCCACTCCCTGGCCCCCTGTCTGAGGGGAATGCTGAAGCCGACAGGCTTGCTTCTACAGGAGTTCTACTCGCTACCGTGACTAACCCTGCTGATTTTCAATCTCTGACTCATGTTAATCTTAAAGGCCTTCGGGCTCAATTTCCAGATATTCCTCTAGCACAGTTAAAGCGCATCATCACCACATGTTCCACCTGCGCAGGCCTGATTAAAACACCTGCTATTCAAACACTAGGGGTTAATCCCCGTGGCTTAAAAGCCAATGCTCTGTGGCAGATAGATGTAACTCACCTGCCCATGTTTGGTAAACAAAAATATGTTTTTGTTACAATTGATACATATTCTAAATTTATGTGGGCTACAGCTCAGACAGGTGAAAGCTCAAAAAAGCTTATTAGTCATATGCTCTCTTGTTTTGCTGTCATGGGCATGCCAAAAAAATTGAAAAGTGACAATGCGCCAGCTTTTGTAAGTAAACAATTTAAAGAATTTTGCTCTATCTGGAACATTGCACCCACTACAGGGATTACCTATAATCCCCAAGGACAAGTCATTGTTGAAAGAGCACATCAAACTCTTAAAGCCCAATTAAAAAAGGAAAAGGGGGGAGGGATGTACCCTCCCAATATTCAGCTAGCTAAAGCTTTAACTACACTAAACCTTTTTAATATATACAAAAATTCAGATTGCCCACCTATTGTGGCTCACTGGCAAACAGCACCCACCCTTCCAGCGATTAAAGTCAAATGGAAGGATCCCTTAGATGGCACATGGAAAGGGCCAGATTCTTTGCTAACAACAGGGAGGGGATTCGCCTGTGTTTTCCCGCAGAAAGCTTCCACACCCATCTGGGTTCCTGCCCACAATGTCCAGTATTGCCCAGAAGATGGTGCTGCTCGACCTGAAGAGGAATAAGAGGCGCTGGAACCGCAGAGCACCCCTGAGGAGACGTGATGCAACCTGACAGGACCTGAGAAACCTGGTGCATCGCATCCAGGGGCAGAATCCATCTACTGTCCTCCTCTCACCCATTGCTCTCTCAGTATACCTCATCCTGCTGTCTGCTTTCCCTGCTCCTGCTTCCTCCTCCCCAGTTCTCATTTGGCAGTTCCAAGTAACTTACAATGGAATTAATAAGATTATTGGGGCTGGAAATTGCTCCCATAAGGAGTGCCAGTCAGCTGTAACTATACCTGTCAAATCAGAAGCAACAAACTACTGTACGGGATGTGGCTGCCCATATGTTTGTTTTCCTTTTGACAATTCAGGCAGTTGTCTCACAGATGTAAATTATTATGGTGGATGCCGTTACTGGTCTTGCAAAATTCATGGAGTTCCTGTTGCTTATATTCGGCGCCACAGTACAGCCAACTTGCCAGTATATAACCCCGCCCAACAATATTTTTCTGGTGAAGGATTTCTCAGATTTATCATCCATGACCCTTGGCACCCAAGGTGGGCCTCTGGGGTCACTGGAAAACTTTACTATAGTGCTGCTTCTAACTCTCCCTCTGCTGACATTTTTATCTCTCGACTGTTAGTCCTTGCCCCAAGGGAAATTCAGGTTCATAGCAAGATAACCAAACAAGAGCAAGCCCTTTCTAAAGCCCTTGCTCCTCAAGCCAGCTATGATATATCATGGCCAGACTTCCTTCAATATGCTGTCTCTCTTATCTACCAGTCCCCTGTTCTCCCAAATGCTTCCAATTGCTTTTTATGTGCCTCTCTCAATAGGCCTCTTCTAGCTGTCACACCAGTAAATAATACTCCAGCTAAACTCACCAGTCTACCCAAGTCTTCTCTTTCTGCTGACCTACCACCTCTGACTTCAATTCCTCTTTATACAGAATCCATTGGTTCTGATTTCATTCTTACATGTTTATTGACCTCTTCTTTTACCCCCAGTATTCCTCGATGTTCAAGGAACCTCACCTTGACTTCTAATGTGTATGCACCTTCTCTGTTTGTGTTTTGGTGCAACACTACCATATATTTTCATGTCAATTCTTCTCTACCTGGTCCTTGCCTCCTAGTTTTTCTTATTCCACAGCTGACCATCTATGAAGAAGAAGAATTTCATCAGCTGGCGCTGACCCACCAGAGGACCAGACGTGCTGTTTCTTCCCCTGGACATCACATCCACTGACTGCATCCCTTAAACTTGCTGGTGGACTTTGGGACAATCTCTCTATGCTGCTGGACACATTGAAAATCTACTTCGACAGTCCATTTGACTTCACCTCGGACAGCTTGGAGCCTCTCCAGAGACAGATGAACTCCCCTGCCAAGGTGGTACTCCAGAACTGCCATGGTTTGGACTTGATTTATGCTAAATAGTGTGATCTTTGTCTAGAAAATGTTGTTTCTTTTGTAAATGAAATTAGATTTGTAAAACCGAAATGTTAATATCTTGCACAAACTTAGCTGTGATATTAAGAATTCCTTTTCCCCTTTCAATACTAACTCCTGGTTCTCTTCTCCTTTAACTGCTTGGCTTCTACCTCTCCTATGCCCTTTGCTAGCTATGGTAGCTCTATCGATGATTATTCCTTGCCTCATTCAATTCCTCAAGAAATGCATACATGACATTATTAGTGTTACAGTACAGAGAGTCTCAGTTCACCCTTACACTCGTATTCCTTTAGAGGAAAGAAATGCTCTAACTGACATTGATCCATAAACACAGTTCATTAATTAAAGAAATTAGGACATCTTGAACTCGGTCTTCATGGTGTTGAAATTTTCCTTTCTTTGCCCTTTGGATTACTTAGTTATATGCATATGGCTTAGTACAGAGGGGAGCTGAGGAGACAGCGTTCCTGCTGCAATTAACAGGCATATGTCCATCTGCAGCTGCAGCTGTCCAGGCCCTCTGTGATTGAGTCCCATTCTCCAGGGCCCTGAGGCTGACACTCAGCCTAAATGCACCCCTCCTCAATTTCTGGCACCGCATCTTTGTCCTTTTTCCATGAGAGCCCAGGTGAAGAGAAGTGAAACTCTATCCCCCTGGCACACACATTGTGCTTTCCCTCTATTAAGCCGAATGTAACGGATCTGTGGTACTGATGGCCACACCAGTGTCTAGATTTTCCACGTAAAATGGAAGCTTCCAGGGTTCAGAAAGAGGGTGTTTTGATGGCTGTGAAATGTCTTTTCCAAGTGCCTCCTGATGTTTCAAATCCTTTTGAAACCCAACTAGGAGCACAGCTATCCCGGGGTCAGGAAGTCTGCCAGCCTGATAGCTCCTGGAGGGATTCTAGAGTATGTCCTCAGGCCCCAAGTGGTAACAGGTGTTTCCAATTGCCTTTATTAGCAGCAGCCAGGCACTCAGGTGAGGGGCGGGGCTGTGATCTCCACAGGAAGCTCCTAATTCAGCCAATGGAGGCATCCATCTTGCTTTTGTCTCTCCATAGCAAGGGTTCCGGGAGTTTGTTCTTCCTGCATGCAGAGCGACATTGTATGGGACAAACATGCATGCCTACTTCAGGGAATCTCTCTGAGTGTGATGTGTGGACAGAAGGACACCATGATCAGGGATTGTAAGGCCACAGGAGCAATTGCCTTAGCCGGACCCAAAGGGTAGGTGTAAGGGGCCGGGTTCATCCACTATTGTTTGGTCAAACACAGTTCCCATCTATGTTGAAACACAGCTCTTTCTGGGTTCTTTCTGGGCTTTTAATCTGCTGCACTGAGCAGTGGACTGAGAGCCTGGAGGCTGAGTAGGCAGCCAAACGTGACTGCCTACTCAGCCTCATGCCCTTGAATTCTGAGGGGTGCCCCAGCTTACCCCTTTGTCAGTGTTTGGATGATAGTGAGGCATGGGATTGAATCAGGAACTCAGGGGAGGGAGACATGAGTATCCCTTTACATATGCATTCTTGCTTAGCCACAGTCTGGGCTATCTTGCTTGCCCTGTCAAGCTAGGTTCTCTGTACATAAGTTGCAGTGAGGTTGGCTACCTTGACACCCATGGTCTGAGACTACTATAGGTGAGCTCTGAGCACACACAGACACATACAGACAGACAGACACACACTCACACACATTACTGTCAGGGTGGTAGTACAGCGTATGGTGAAGGCTGGGGCTGTATGGGGTCTGTGGGCATGAGAGCTGCTGCCTTACAATATCTACAAGCCAGGTTTGAACCTGTCATCAATGAACACAGTGTAGGAGGTTTTTGACTTCTGGTCACTTTCCAAATAATCTATTTCTTTTCTCTCCTTCTCTGTCTCTGACTCTCACAGGCTCTCACTCACTCTGTCTGCACTAAGTAATATTTTACTTAATCCTTATTTTATTGACAGACCCAGATATACAAAGAGAGTTGTCAGAGCACTGATGAGCTCTGGCTTGTTGTGTTGGTGATTTAAACTAGGCTACTGGAGCCTCAGCTTTGTAAGTCTCTCTGACACAAGCCATATTCTGTCTCCTCATATCCATGGCAGTATCTCTCAGACTATATAATAAACATATACATCCATATATATACATATATATGTATATGTTATTTTTAGAATTGTCGATGTATGTAATTGATCTCAATCAGAATTAACACATTTATAAGAGCTTCCTTTTTCATTAATTACTGGCCACCTAGTTGGAGCAGGATTCAATACTATTATAAATAATAGAACCTTCAGTAGCATTTCTAATAGCATTTCTATCAGCATCCTTATTGTAATTATCATAATACAGAACTTGCCTCCTTTCTCTAGTGTAAGCTTCAGTACATATGAGTTTCTTTTCATTCTCCTGAAATCTTAATTTCCCTGGACTCTGAAGTGTCTCCGAATTTTTGAAGCAGCCCTCTGTTTCTCAGCAGATGGTTTTCATTCTCTCCTGTAATCAGGTCTTCTTGTGCTTTTTGTTTTTATTTTTCTTTTTTTTCAAATCCTCCTAGATCATCCCCATTTATTTGCATATTTATTTATTTAGTCCTATATTACATGAGGGGTCATTTCTTCTGCTTGATAGATTTTTCTTTTATAATTGAAGGGAAGTTTACACTCACAATACATTTCGTGTGGTAAATACTACACACATATGGTGAAGGCTGGGGTGGTCTGGGGTCTGTGGATGTGAGACTGCTGCACAACAATCTCGACAACCCAGGTTTGAAACTGTCATGTATGAACACAGTGTGGGAGGTTTTTGACTTCTGGTCTCTTTCCCACTCTTCTATTTCTCTTCTTGCCTTCTCTGTCTCTGACTCTCACAGGCTCTCACTCACTCTGTCGGCACTCATTAATATTTTACTGATACATTATTTTACTGACAGGCCCAGATATACAAAGTGAATCACCTGGACACTGCTGATCAATGGCTGATTTTTGGCGATTTCACCTAGGTTTCTGGAGCCTCATCTTTGTAAGACTCTCTGGCTCAAGCCATACTCTGTCTCCTCATAGCCATGCCAGTATCCCTCAGAGTCTATAATAAAGATACACTTACATATATGTACATATATATACATATATATATATATCAGTCATTTTTAGAATTTATGACCTTTTTCTTTGATCTTAATGCAGAATTACCACATTAATAACAGCCTCCTTATTCATAAATAATTGGTCACATAGTTGGAGCCGGATTCACTACAATTATAAATTATAAGCCTTCCAGGAGCATTTGCAATAGCCTTTCTATCAGTATCCTCATTGTAATTATAATAGCACAGATCTTGCCTCCATTTTCTAGTGTAAGCTTCAATACGTATGCCTTTCTTTTCATTCTCGGGAATTCTTAATTTGCCTGGACACTGAAGTGTCAGGGAAGTTTTGAAGCAGCCCTCTGTTTCTCAGCAGACATTTTCTATATTTCTGCTGTAATCAGGTCTTCCTTTGGTTTTTGTATTTATTTTTTTCAAATCCTCCTAGATCATCCCTATTTATTTGCATATTTATTTATTTATTTAGTCCCATATCACATGAGGGATCATTTCTTATTCCTGATAGATTTTCTCTAATAATTGAAGGGAACTTTTGACACACAATACATTTCCTTTTGCAGATACTACACACTACTACAACTACTACTGTACTGTTGTTGACAGTGACATCCAATTCACAATGGATTAGTATTGCATGGCTCTAAAGAATGTTCACTATTTAACCTACAAAGTTTTTAAACTCACAAATATTTATTCTGTTCTTTCTTGGGGGATGAATGGTTTACTGTCAACAGTTACATGTAATAGTGGGCAGGGGGTAATTTTTCCCACTTTCCCTGTATTTCTGTACATCATTTGTATCTTTCTTACTGAGGAGAAAGAAACAGTCATAAATTGAGAGAGCAGGGCCCAAGCAGGAAAAGAGACAGAGAAACAGCTGCAGTTCTGATTTGACATTAGCCCAGCTTTTCCCTAGCTGGGTATGTGGTGAGCAGGAGCTCAAAACGGGGTCCTGGGCTTCCACATAGTTCCCTGGCATCTCCACCAGCTGTGCCTCCAACCCATACTTCCTTCGTTGTCCATGTAACTATAGATCTACTCTAGGCACATCTCACCTTCATATGCCAGAAACTTAACACTTCTCCCCTCCACCCGTGAAACTTTGACCTTTTACTTGAGTGCAAAGCAGTAAGCCCAATCCACATTATTTCAGGGAAAAGTGTGTGCGTCTCTGTGGAAGGTGTGTGTGTGTGTGTGTGTGTGTGTGTGTGTGTGTGTGTGTGTGTGTAAGTAAGTGTACATAAGTGTGTTTCAGTTATTATTACCACTGTTGTTTCTTTTTTCCTGATGCAGGGTCTTAGGAACTGGGTTGTGCCTTGACAAAGGAAGTTTCCACTGCACAAGTGGGTTTTCAAATATGAATGGCACATTGGATATTCTGGACACTGTTGTGCATTCTCCCAGGTGGTCCTCAGATGGGTTCTTTACTTTGCTATTCCCATGCTGTGTGAAATTTTCTGAGTAGACTCAAAGAGCATGCTGTGTGTCCACAAGGTGGCAGCAAAGCCCATAGTTGAGTGTAGTGATTCTGTGCAATGAGGAGAACTCTGGGATTTGTGGCCCATGGACAGCAAGGTTGAAATTGACGTAGAGTGCCCTAGACATCTGTTCTTTCCTGTGGGGTGGGGGGATCCCCCATTTGGCTTTGCAAGTGGAAGGGGTTTCTCTCTTTGTCTGGGATGACTCTACTGGGAGCTTGTGAATCCCTGTGCTCAGCTGCATTCTGCTGGGTGTCCACAAGAGGGCAGCACCAGTGTGGGACTAAGGCTCCATGGGGCAAGTGCCCTGAGGCACTGGGCTATGAGAGTGGACACACTGTTTCTGGGTGTGCCACAAGAGCATGGCCAGCCTAGCTCAAGCAGGCAGTTTCCTAAGGACGGGTCCAGACAGGAGCTTTGTGTGTCGTGTTTGCAGAAACAGGGCCTTCAGAGGTCGGCAGACAGTCCCCGGGGGCGGGTCTAAGAGACTGTGCCCTCTGATCCTGAGGGGAGGGCCCAGTGTGTATTCATAGAGACAGCTGGCCAATTAGAGAAGAAGAACATCACCCTCAGGGGCTTGAACCAAGAGCTGGCCAATGAGAACAGAGGAGACTTCTGGTCACTTTCCGACTAATCTATTTCTCTTCTCAACTTCTCTGTCTCTAACTCTCAAACACTCTGTATTCACTCATTGATATTTTACTTATATACTTATTTTACTGACAGGCCCAGATATACAAAGAGAGTTACCAGACCACTGCTGATCACTGGATTGTTTTGTTGGTGATATCACCTAGGCTACTGGAGCCACTGCTTTGTAAGTCTCTCTGACACAAGCCATATTCTGTCTCCTCATATCCATGGCAGTATCTCTCAGACTATATAATAAAAATAAACATCCATATATATATCTGTCATTTTTAGAATTGTTGTCCTATGTAATTGATATTTATCAGTATTAACACATTTATAACAGCTTCTTTTTTCATTAATAATTGGTCACCTAGTTGGAGCAGGATTCAATACAATTATAAATAATAGAACCTTCCAGTAGCTTTACTAATAGCATTTCTATCAGCATCCTTATTGTAACTATCATAGTAGAGAACTTGCCTCCTTTCTCTAGTGTAAGTTTCAGTACATATGAGTTTCTTTTCATTCTCCTGAAATCTTAATTTCCCTGGACTCTGAAGTGTCTCGGAATTTTTGAAGCAGCCCTCTATTTCTCAGCAGGTGGTTTCCATTTTCTGCTGTAATCAGGTCTTCTTGTGCTTTTTGTTTTTATTTTTCAGTTTTTTCAAATCCTCCTAGATCATCCCCATTTATTTGCATATTTATTTATTTATTTAGTCCTATATTACATGAGGGGTCATTTCTTCTATTAGATTTTTTTCTTATAATTGAAGGGAAGCTTACACTCACAATATATTTCGTGTCATAAATACTACACACATATGGTGAAGGCTGGGGTGGTCTGGGGTCTTTGGACGTGAGACTGCTGCCTTACAATCTCAACAGCCCAGGTTTGAACCTGTCATGTATGAACACAGTGTGGGAGGTTTTTGACTTCTGGTCTCTTACCCACTCTTCTATTTCTCTTCTTGCCTTCTCTGTCTCTGACTCTCACGGGCTCTCACTCACTCTGTCTGCACTCATTAATATTTTACTTATATACTTATTTTACTGACAGGCTCTGATATACAAAGAGAGTCGCTTGTTTTTTTGGCGATTTCACCTAGGTTTCTGGAGCCTCAGCTTTGTAAGTCTCTCTGACACAGCCATACTCTGTCTCTGCATAGCCATGCCAGTATCCCTCAGAGTTTATAATAAAGATACACATACATATATGTAAATATATATACATATATATATCAGTCATTTTTAGAATTGTTGAACTTTTTATTTGATCTTAATGCAGAATTACCACATTTGTAACAGCCTTCTTATTCATAAATAATTGGTCAAATAGTTGGAGCAGGATTCACTACAATTATAAATTATAAACCTTCCAGGAGCATTTCCAATAGCCTTTCTATCAGTATCCTCATTGTAGTTATCATAGCACAGAACTTGCCTCCATTTGCTAGTGTAAGCTTCAATACGTATGTCTTTCTTTTCATTCTTGGGAATTCTTAATTTGCGTGGACCCTGAAGTGTCAGGGCAGTTTTGAAGAAGCCCTCTGTTTCTCAGCAGATGTTTTCTATATTTCTGCTGTAATCAGGTCTTCCTGTGGTTTTTGGTTTTATTTTTTTCAAATCCTCCTAGATCATCCCCATTCATTTGCATATTTATTTATTTATTTAGTCCCATATCACATGAGGGGTCATTTCTTCTGCTGATAGATTTTCTCTTAAATTGAAGGGAACTTTTGACACACAATACATTTCCTTTTGCAGATACTACACACTACTACAACTATTACAGCACTGTTTTTGACAGTGACATCCAATGCACAATGGATTAGTATTGCATGGCTCTAAAGAATGTTCCCTATTTAACCTACAATGTTTTTAACCTCAGAAATATTTATTCTGTTCTTTCTTGGGGGATGAGTGCTTTACAGTCAACAGTTACATGTCATAGTGTGCACAGGGGTAATCTTTTCCACTTTCACTGTATTTCTGTACATTATTTGTAACTTTCCTACTGAGGAGAAGGAAACAGTCTTAAATTGAGAGAGCAGGGCCCAAGCAGGAAGAGAGAAAGAGAGACAGCTGCAGTTCTGATTTGATACTAGCCCAGCTTTTCCCTAGCTGGGTAAGTGGTGAGCAGGGGCTCAAAAAGGGGTCCTGGGCTTCCACATAGTTCCCTGGCATCTCCAACAGCTGTGCCTGCAACCCATGCTCCCTTCGTTGTCCATGTAACTTTTGATCTGTTCTAGGCAATTCTCACCTTCATATGCCAGAAACTTAACACTTCTCCCCTCCACCCATGAAACTTTGACCTTTTACTTGAGTGCAAAACAGCAACCCCAATCCACGTTATTTCAGGGAAAAGTGTGTGCGTCTCTGTGGGAAGGTGTGTGTGTGTATGTGTACACAAGTGTGTTTCAGTTATGATTACCGCTGTTGTTTCTTTATTCCTGACGCAGGGTCTTAGGAACTGGGTTGTGCTATGACAAAGGAAGTTTCCACTGCACAAGTGGTTTTTCAAATATGAATGGCACATTGGATATTCTGGACACTGTTGTGCATTCTCCCAGGTGGTCCTCAGATGGGTTCTTTCCTTTACTATTCCCATGCTGTGTGTAATTTTCTGTGTAGACTCAAAGAGGAGTGGCATGGGGGAGCTCAGCTGCATTCTTCTGTGTGTCCACAAGGTGACAGCAAAGCCCATAGTTGAGTGTAGTGATTCTGTGGAATGAGGAGAACTCTGGGATTTGTGGCCCATGGACAGCAAGGTTGAAATTGACGTAGAGTGCCCTAGACATCTGTTCTTTCCTGTGGGGTGGGGGGATCCCCCATTTGGCTTTGCAAGTGGAAGGGGTTTCTCTCTTTGTCTGGCATGACTCTACTGGGAGCTTGTGAATCCCTGTGCTCAGCTGCATTGTGCTGGGTGCCCACAAGAGGGCAGCACCAGTGCTGGACTAAGGCTCCATGGGGCAAGAGTGGAGACAGTGTTTATGGGTGTGCCCCAAGAGTATGGCCAGCATAGCTCAGACAGGCAGTGTCCTAAGGATGTGTCCAGACAGGAGCTGTGTGGGTCGTGTTGGCAGAAGCAGGGCCTTCAGAGGAAGGAAGAAAGTCCCCAGGGGCGTGTCTAAGAGACCGTGCCCTCTGAGCCTGAGGGGAGGGCCCAGTGTGTATTCATAGAGACAGCTGGCCAATTAGAGAAGAAGAACATCACCCTCAGGTGTGTGAACCAAAAGCTGGCCAATGAGAACAGAGGTGAAGTTGCAAGGGCGGGACTCAGAAGGCAGCCTTTTGAAGGAAGCCCGGCAATGGGAGCTCAGAGCTGGTCTTACAAGGCTGGGCGTGCTTCCAGGAAGTGGGAATCAGGGTTAAGCCCAGGGCCCTGCCTTGAAGAAGCTGTCCAGTGCGCATGTGTATAACTCCGTTTATGCCTGTGCGTCTGGAGATGTGTGCGTGTGTGACTGTGAGAGTGTGTGTTTGTGTTTGTTTGTGTGTGTGTATGTGTGTGGTAGGGAGAGAGAGAGAACAACAGAATCACTGTGGCACATGTGATTTTGTGCAAAACACTTGGCACATTGTGATTTACCGCTCAATATTGACACCACTGTAGCTCTCATTGGCCATTGGACACTTTTTTTGTTTTCAGATGTAAAGACTCTGAAGAGGGAGAGGTTTTTGCCCTGAGGCTAGCACAAGGAACTAGCAGCTGCCCTGTGAGGCCAGACTAGGAAACTTGTGGTGCCTGTCCATGTGCAGAGTCTCCTGCATGAGTTCCTTCTCGAGCCTCTTTCGCTCGGTCCCCTTGAGCTGCATATAGGTAATAATTGGAGATTTTACTTTTTTGGACAATTCTTTTCCTGATGCACAGTTTCTCTCCAGGTTTTAGCAATCAATTGTCTGAATGTCATATCTAATCCATTGTAGAAAATGACTACATCAGTGTTTCTCTCTCTCTCTCTCTCTCTCTCTCTCTCTCTCTCTCTCTCTATATATATATATATATATATATATATATATATATATATGTAACATGTGTAGATTTGAAAATATTTTTAGCTAGAGACCTACACAGCTCTGGATTAGGGTAGTAATGCAGATACACCTGGCCCTTCTGAGCCACAGTCCTGAGAGACATCTCACAGAGCCATTCGTATAACTCTTATCTCTCTACAAATCTCTCTCAGAATAAACTACTGCTGCCAAATCATCTACTTCCCTCTTGCTCTTTTTGTCCACCGAGTCCTATCCCAAAAGTGTAAATCAAAGAAGAAATAGACATAGTGCAGTTCCCTGCACACAGGACAGTCTGAGGCTGGACTAGGGCGATGCAATAAGCCAGCCTGCATCTTGGCTGGAGAATCACTAAGACTACTTCGAAATTGGAGAGGCGAGGGCAGTTTTGGAGCGTGGGCTGCAAGTCAAGTGTTGCTTCTCAGAGTGGGCTAAGACCTAGATGTTCTAAGTGTAACCTTTCCTCACAAACGTAAAATAACAATGCCACATGTTAGAAGTATGCATGGGCATGGAGGGTTTGTCTTCAGTACTCTGGCACTGATCCACACAGGGCCAGAATTTCAGTCCTTTTCTGTCTCAGTCATCCGGTCTCTCTGACTGTCTCTACGTGCCTTCTTCACTGGGCCCATATGGAAGTCAGTGCATGCATCGTGAACTAGACTTCCTGGTGTTGAAATTTTCCTTTCTTTGCCCTTTGGATTTTTCAGTCTCCTGCATATGGCATAGTACATAAGGGACCTGAGGAGACAGCGATCCTGCTGCAGTGAACAGGCATATGTCCATCTCCAGCTGCAGCTATCCAGGCCATCTGTGCTTGACTCCCATTCTCCAGGGCCCTGAGGCTGACACTCAGCCTAAATGCAGCCCTCCTCAATTTCCTGCACCTGTCCTTATTCCATGAGAGCCCAGGTCAAGAGAAGTGAAACTCTATCCCCCTGGCACACACATTGTGCTTTCCCATATTGGCCGAATGTAAAGGATCTGTGGTACTGATAGCCCCACCAGTGTCCATATTTTCCATGCAAAACAGAAACTTCCAGGGTTCAGAAAGAGGGTTTTTGATGGCTGTTTAATGTCCTTTCCAAGTGCCTCATGAGGTTTGAAATCTTTTTGAAACCTGAAGTTCTTTCTTGTATGTAGGGAATATTCTCACCTCTGGCCAGAATGCCCTCCCAACTAGGAGCACAGCTATCCTGGGGTCAGGAGGTATGCCAGCCTGCTAGCTCCTGGAGGGATTCCTGAGTATGTCCTCAGGGTCCAAGTGGTAACAGGTGTTTCCAATTGCCTTTATTAGCAGCAGCAAGGCCCTCAGGTGAGGTGCGGGGCTGTGATCTCCAATGGAAGCTCCGAATTCAGCCAATGGAGGTATCCATCTTTCTTTTGTCTTTCCATAGCTAGGGCCAGGGGAGTTTGTGCTTCCTGCAAGAAGAGAGACTTTGTATGGGAGACTCATGCATGCCTACTTCTGGGAATCTCTCTGAGTGTGATGTGTGGACAGCAGGACACCATGATCAGGGATATCAGGCCACAGGAGCAATTGCCTTAGCTGGACCCAAAGGGTACGTGTAAGGGACCTGGTTCATCCACTATTGTTTGGTCGAACACAGTTCCCATCTATGTTGAAACACAGCTCTTTCTGGTACCTTTCTTTGCTTGTAATCTGCTGCCCTGAGCAGTGGACTGAGACCCTGGAGGCTGAGTAGGCAGCCAAACATGACTGGACAGGCTCATGCCCCTGAATTCTGAGGGGTGCCACAGCTTCCCCCATTGGCAGTGTTTGGATGATAGTGAGGCATGCGATTGAATGGGGAACTCAGGAGAGCGAGACATGAGAGTCCCTTTGCGTATGCATTCTTGCTTAGCCAGAATGTGGGCTAGCTGGCCTGCCCTGACCAGCTAGGTTCTCTGTACATAAGTTGCAGGTGAGGCTGGCTACCTTGACACCCATCCTCTGAGACTGCTATTGGTGAGCTCAGAGCACACACAGACACACAAAGATAGACAGACAGACACACACACACATTACTTTCAGGTTAGGTAGTATAGCATATGGTGCAGGCTGGGGCTGCCTGGGGTCTGTGGGCATGAGAGCTGCTTCCTTACAATCTCTACAAGCCAGGTTTGAACCTGTCATCAATGAACACAGTGTAGGAGGTTTTTGAATTCTGGTCTCTCTCAAACTCATGTATTTCTCTTCTCGCCTTCTATAACTCTCAAATGCTCTCATACACTCTGTCTTCACTCTTTTATATTTTACTTATATACTTATTTTACTGACATGCCTAGATATACAAAGAGAGTTACCAGAGCACTGCTGAGATTTGGTTTGTTGTGTTGGCGATTTCACCTAGGCTACTGGAGCCTCAGTTTGTAAGTCTTTCTGACACAAGCCATATTCTTTCTCCTCATTTCCATGCCAGTATCACACAGAGTTTATAATAAAGAGATACATACATATATAAAATCATATATATTTATATATCTGTCATTTTTTGATTTGTCGACCTATGTATTTGACCTTAATTCAGAATTACCACATTTATAACAGCCTAGTTTTTCAGAAATAATTGGCCATATAGTTGGAGCAGGATTCAATACAATTATAGAAAATAGAACCTTCCAGTAGCATTTCTAATGGTGTTTCTATCAGCATCCTTATTGTAGTTATCATAGCCCAGAAGTTCCCTCCTTTTTCTAGTGTAAGCTTCAATACGTATGTGTTTGTTTTCTTTTCCTGGAAATCTTAATTTCCTTGGACCCTGAAATGTTAGGGAATTTTTGAAGCAGCCCTCTGTTTCTCAGCAGATGGTTTCTATGTTTCTGTTGTAATCAGGTCTTCTTGTGGGTTTTTTTTTTTCATTATTTTTATTTTTTCATGTCCTCCTAAATCCTGAGGCCACAGGAGCAATTTCCTTAGCAGGACCCAAAGGGGAGGTGTAAGGGGCCAGGTTCATCCACTATTGTTTGGTCAAACACAGTTCCCATCTATGTTGAGACACAGCTCTTTCTGGGTTATTTGTGGGCTTGTAATCTGCTGTCCAATGAGAAGTGGTCTGGGAGGCTGGAGGACGAGTATGCAGCCAAACGTGACTGGACAGGGTCCTGCCCCTTAATTCTGAGGTGTGCCCCAGCTTCCCCTGTAAGCAGTGTTTGGATGATAGTGAGGCATGAGATTGAATTGGGAACTCAGGAGAGGGAGACATGAGATTCCCTTTGCATATGCATTCTTGCTTAGCCAGAATGTGGGCTAGCTGGCTTTCCCTAACCAGCTAGGTTCTCTGTACATAAGTTGCAGGTGAGGCTGGCTACATTGACACCAATGGTCTAAAGTAATATAGGTGAGTTCTGAGCACACACAGATACACACAGACAGACAGACAGACATACACACACACACACATTACTGTCAGGTCTGGTAGTACAGCATATGGTGAAGGCTGGGGCTGTCTGGGGTCTGTGGGCATGAGAGCTGCTGCCTTAAAATCTCTACAAGCCAGCTTTGAACCTGTCATCAATGAACACAGTGTAGGAGGTTTTTGAATTCTGGTCTCTTTCCAACTCATCTATTTCACTTCTCGCCTTCTCTGTCTCTAACTCTCACATGCTCTCACACACTATTCACTCATTAATATTTTACTTATATACTTATTTTACTGACAGGCCCAGATATAGAAAGAGAGTTAGCAGAGCACTGTTGAGCTCTGGCTTGTTGTGTTGGCGATTTCACATAGGCTACTGGACCCTCAGTTTGTAATTCTTTCTGACACAAGCCATATTCTGTCTCCTCATTTCCATGCCAGTATCACTCAGAGTTTATAATAAAGTGATTTTTTTGCAAAACACTTGGTACTTTCTGATTTACAGCTCAATATTGACACCATTGTAGCTCTCTTTGGCCCTTGGTCACTTTTCTTCTTTTCAGATATAAAGACACTGAAGAGGGAGAGGTTTTTCCCCTGAGGCTTGCACTGGGAACTACCAGATGCACTGTGTCTGTTGCCAGACTAGGAAACTTGTGGTGCCTGTCCATGTGAAGAGTCTCCTTGATGAGTTCCTTCTCAATCCTTTTTCGGTATGTCCACTTGGAGCTGCATATAGCTAATGATTTTGAGATTTTACTCCTTTGGACAATTATTTTCCTGATGCACAGTTTCTCTCCTGGATTTAGCAATCAATTGTCTGAATGTCATATCTCATCCATTGTAGAAAATGACTACATCAGTGTCTTGCTGTATCTCTCTTGTCTCTCTGTCTCTCTCTCTCTCTCTCTCTCTATATATATATATATATATATATATTACATGTAGAGGTCTGAAAATATATTTTAGCTAGAGACGTGCACAGCTCTTGATTCGGGTAGTAAAATGGATACACCTGGCCCTTCTGAGCCACAGTCATGAGAGACATCTCACATTGCCATTCGTTTACCTCTTGTTACTCTACAAATCTCTCTCAGCACAAACTACAGCTGCCAAATCATCTACTTCACTCTTGCCCTTTTTGTCCACTGAGTCCTATCCCCAAACTGTAAATCAAAGAAGAAATAGACTTAGTGCAGTTCTCTGCACACAGGACAGGCTGAGGCTGGACCAGGTAGATGAAATACACCAGCCTGCATTTGGCTGGAGCATCACTAAAACTACTTCCATATGGAGAGGCAATGGCAGTTTTGGAGAGTGGGCTGCAGGCCTTGTGTTGCTTCTCTGAATGGGCTAAGACCTAGATATTCTAAGTGTAACCTTTCCTCACAAACATAAAATAACTATGCCACTTGTAAGAAGGATGCATGGGCATGGAGGGTTTGTCTTCAGTGCTCTGGCACTGATCAACACAGGGCCAGAATTTCTCTCCTTTCCAGTCAGTCGTTCTGTCTCTCTGACTGTCTCTACGTGCCTTCTTCCCTGGACCCTAAGTGGAAGTCAGTGCATGCATCATGAACTCGGTCTTGCTGGTGTTGAAATTTTCCTTTTTTTGACCTTTGGATTACTTATTCTCGTTCATATGGCGTAGTACAGAGGGGAACTGAGGAGACAGCGTTCCTGCTGCATGTAACAGGCATATGTCCATCTCCATCTGCAGCTGTCCATGCCCTCTGTGTTTGACTCCCATTCTCCAGTGCCCTGTGGCTGACACTCAGCCCAAATGCAGCCTCCTAAATTTCCTGCACAGCATCCTTGTCCTTATTCCATGAGAGCCAAGGTCAAGAGAAGTGAAACTCTACCACCCTGGCAAACACATTGTGCTTTCCCTTTATTGGGCAAAATGTAAAGTATCTGTGGTACTGATGGTCACACCAGTGTCCAGATTATCCAAGCAAAACCGAAGCTTCCAGGGTTCAGAAAGAGGGTGTTTTGATGGCTGTGAAATGTCTTTTCCTAGTGCCTCCTGGGGTTTCAAATCCTTTTGGAACCTGAAGTTCATTCTAGTATCTAGGGAATATTCTCACCTCTGGCCCATAGGCCCTCCCAACTAGGAGCACAGCTATCCCGGGGTCAGGAAGTCTGCCAGCCTGCTAGCTCCTGGAGGGATTCTAGAGTATGTCCTCAGGCCCCAAGTGGTAACAGGTGTTTCCAATTGCCTTTAATAGCAGCAGCCAGGCCCTCAGGTGAGGGGCTTGGCTGTGATCTCCACTGGAAGCACCTTATTCAGCCAATGGAGGCATCCGTCTTCCTTTTGTCTCTCCATAGCAAGGACCCGGGGAGTTTGTGTTTACTGCAAGCAGAGCGACGTTGTATGGGACACTCATGGATGCCTAATTCTGGGAATCTCTCTGAGTGTGATGTGTGGACACCAGGACACCATGATCAGGGATTGTGAGGCCACAGGAGCAATTGCCTTAGCCGGACTCAAAGGGTAGGTGTGAGGGCCCGGGTTCATCCACTATTGTTTGGTCAAACACAGTTCCCATCTATGTTGAAACACAGCTATTTTTTGATTCTTTCTGGGCTTGTAATCTGATGCCCTGAGCAGTGTATTGAGAGTCTGGAGGCTGAATAGGCAGCCAAACGTGACTGGACAGACTCCTGCACGTGAATTCTGAGGGGTGCCCCAGCTTACCCCGTTGGCAGTGTTTGTATGATAGTGAGGCATGAGATTGAACTGGGAAGTCAGGAGAGGGAGACATGAGAGTATCTTTGCATGTGCATTCTTGCTTAGCCAGAATCTGGGCTAGCTGGCTTGCCCTGAGCAGCTAGGTTCTCTGTATGTAAGTTGCAGGTGAGGCTGGCTACCTTCCCACCCATGCTCTGAGACTACTATAGGTTATCTCTGAGCACACACAGACACAGACAGACAGATAGACAGACACACACACCCACACATTACTGTGAGGTCTGGTAGTACAGAATAAGGTGAAGGGTGGGGATGTCTGGGATCTGTGGGCATGAGAGCTTCTGCCTTACAATCTCGACAAGCCAGCTTTGAACTTGTCATCATTGAACAAAGTGTAGGAGGTTTTTGAATTCTCATCTCTTTCCAGCAGATGTGGCTGGTGGGCGGGCCTTCCAGAGACTGCCCAATGAGCGTGCTTCAAGGCCGTGTGGGCGGTGCTCAAGGTTGCTGGCCAATCAAGGACTAGGGGCCTTGACACTCCTGCGTGTGTCCTAGCACACTGGCCAATGATATTGCTGGCAGGGGTTCTGGGCGTTGCGTAGGCCTTTGGCATATCAGAGCATGGCTGGTGCCCTGTCTGCGGGCCTTCTGAAGTAAGCCCAACAATGGGAGCCTAGAGATGGCCTTCAAAGGCTGGGTGTGCTTCCAGGATATGCGAAGCAGGGTTCCCCCAGGGCCCTGCCTTGCAGAAGCTGTCCAGTGTGCATGTGTATAACTCAGTTTGTGCCTGTGCCTCTGTGGATGTGTGCGTGTGTGTAACTGTGAGAGTGTGTGTTTGTGTGTGTTTGTGTGTGTGTTTGAGGGAGGCATAGAGAGAGAGAACAACAGAATCACTGTGGCACAGGTGATTTTGTGCAAAACACTTGGAACATTCTGATTTACAGCTCAATATTGACATCATTGTAGCTCTCCTTGGCCCTTGTTCACTTTTCTTATTTTCAGATGTAAAGACACTGAAGAGGGAGAAGTTTTTGACCTGCGTCTTGCACTGGGAACTAGCAGCTGCCCTGTGTGTGTTCCCAGACTAGGCAACATGTGGTGCCTGTCCATGTGGACAGTCTCCAGGATGAGTTCCTTCTCGAACCTTTTTAGCTAGGTCCAGTTGGAGCTGCATATAGCTAATGAATTGGAGATTTTACACCTTTGGACAATTATTTTCCTGATGCACAGTTTCTCTCCAGGTTTTAGCAATCAATTGTCTGAATGGCATATCACATCCATTGTAGAAAATGACTACATAAGTGTCTTGCTCTCTCTCTCTCTCTCTCTCTCTATATATATATATATATATATATATATATATATATATGCAACATGTAGAGGTATGAAAATATATTTTCGCTAGAGACCTGCACAGCTCTGGATTAGGGTAGTAATGCGGATACACCTGGCCCTTCTGAGCCACAGTCATGAGAGACATCTCACAGAGCCATTAGTTTACCTCTTGTCACTCTACAAATCTCTCTCAGCACAAAGTACAGCTGCCAAATCATCTACTTCACTTTTGCTCTTTTTGTCCACCGAGTCCTATCCCAAAACTGTAAATCAAAGAAGAAATAAACATAGTTCAATTCTCTGGACACAGTACAGGCTGAGGCTGGACCAGGGAAATGAAATAATGCAGCCTGCATTTGGCTGGAGCGTCACTAAAACTACTTCCAATTTGGAGAGGCAAGGACTGTTTTGGACAGTGGGCAAAGGCCATGTGTTTCTTCTCAGAGTGGGCTAAGACCTAGATGTTCTAAGTGTAATGTTTCCTCATGAACATAAAATAACAATGCCTCTTGTAAGAAGTATGCAGGGGCATGGAGGGTTTGTCTTCAGTGCTCTGGCACTGATCAACAAAGGGCCAGAATTTGTCCTTTTCAGTCACTGTCATTCTGTCTCTCTGACTGTCTCTACGTGCCTTCTTCCCTGGACTCTTCTTGGAAGTCAGTGCATGCATCGTGAACTCGGTCTTCCTGGTGTTGAAATTTTCCTTTCTTTGCCCTTTGGATTACTTAGTCTCATGTATATGGCGTAGTACAGAGGAGAACTTAGGAGACAGCGTTCCTGCTGCAAGTAACAGGCATGTGTCCATCTCCAGCTGCAGCTGTCCATGCCCTCTGTGCTTGACTCACATTTCCAGGGCCCTGTGCTGACACTCAGCGTAAATGAAGCCCTCCTCAATTTCCTGCACCACATCCTTTTCCTTATTCCATGAGATCCCAGGTCAAGAGTAGTGAAACTCTACCATCCTGGCACACACATGGTGCTTTCACTCTATTGTGACAAATGTAAAGTAACTGTGGAACTTATGGCCACACCAGTGTCCAGATTTTCCATGCAAAACGGAAGCTTCCAGGGTTCAGAAAGAGGGTGTCTTAA
>NW_026648200.1:0-23000 GCF_950295315.1 Erinaceus europaeus | reverse complement strand
GATTTCCCCTGGCAGGTGGGAACCAGGGTGTTGAAGCCCAGTCCTCCTGCATTGTAACGTGAGTGCTTAACTGGGTGTGGCACCACCTGGTGCCCTTGATGGGACACTTTTTTTTAGCAATGCAAAGAAATTCTCGTAGCAAGGTAATAAATAAATGAAGAAGTAAATAAAAGTGCATTTACATTAACTCAGTGGAAACACACAGGGACATATATGTCTCTGTTACTGTATTACTTCTTCATGTATGGATTGATTGCCACAAGGGGTTATTGCCACAGCTGAGTGCCTACGCCACGAATAATCCACAGCTCCTGCACTCCATTTGTTCCCCTTTCGCTGCCCTTGTTGCTTGTTCACTGTGGTGGTTATTGTTTTTGTTGTTGTTGTTGTTGTTACTGACCTTGCATCTGACAGACACAAAAGGAGAAAGCAGAGGAAATACAGGGTGGGAGAGAAAGATAGAACTCCTAAAGACCTGCTTCACCCCCTGTAAAGCGACTCCCCGGCAGGTGGCAGTCTGGGGGCCAGACCCCAGATCCTTCCACCTGTCCCCTTTTCGTGAGCGCCACAAGCCCTTAACCCTCTGACATACCGCCAAACCTCCCTGGATTTACTTTTGAAGGCAATATGACCTGCCTCGTTTTGAATCCTCATTATCCTGAGGGTCAGTCCTGGAGACAGTGTCATGACACGACACACGGAGATCTCTGGTATCAGAGAGCACCTCGAACAGCAGCTGGGGCTCTAGTGCCAGGGCAGGAGCAACTCCTCATCCACCCTCCACGGAGTCCACCTGCCTGCATTTTGGTCCTTTTCCCTCCAAAAAAGATTTTTCCCTTTTTTCACTTTGAAACAGGCAGCAGACAGGTTACCCAGGCAGGGCGAAAAAAATAAAAAGTATAGGTTTTGAACCTGAAAACTCTGTCTGTCTGTCTCTTAGTCCACAGAAAGAGCCACTAGCCCAGCCAGATCTCAGACAGGTTACCCAGGCAGGGCGAAAAACCCACACGCCCCAACACATTCCCTGGTTCACCCTCTCTGCCCTATTCAGCCAAACTGCCCCTTTGCAACCTACCTGTGCATCGTTGATTCTCTTCACCATTCAAGGAGAGATCTCCTTTTGTACTTAGCTTGGTTGACTGCTGGATGGATGGATGGAAGGATGGATGGATGGATGGATGGATGGATGAATGGATGGATAGATGGATGGGTCGATGGATGGATGGATGGACAGGTCAATGGATCAGTTTTGTAGAGGGAGAGCACCATCTAGGGGTACTGGAGACCTCTGGTGTCAGATCCTTAGTCAATGTCAAATGTAAAAAATTATTTCATCAATAACAAAAATGAATAAGCACCTAAATAAATAAAGAAATAAATAAATAAATAAATAAATATAAAATCTGTGTTAAAAAATACATGGTGGCTTTGCCTTTCTGCATATGGAATGCTGTGAGGATCTTAAGAAGGAAAGCATTTTCCTGAGTGGCCCTATTGAAGTCGTGGAATATTTTCTTTTCCTTTTTCTTTTTTTACTTTCTATTTTCTTGATTATTCACTGGAATAAATAGACAGGAATTGAGAGGGAAGGGAGGGAGAGAGAGTTTGAGACACAGAGAGAAACACCTGCAGCACTTCTGCACCACTTGTAAAGATTTCCCCTGGCAGGTGGGGACCAGGGTGTTGAAGCCCAGTCCTCCTGCATTGTAACATGAGTGCTTAACTGGGTGTGGCACCACCTGGTACCCTTGATGGGGCACTTTTTTTTAGCAATGAAAAGAAATTCTCGTGGCAAGGTAATAAATAAATGAAGAAGTAATTAAATGTGCATTTACATTAACTCAGTGGAAACACACAGGGACATATACGTCTCTGTTACCTGTATTACTTCTTCATTTATGGATTGATTGCCTCAAGGGGTTATTGCCACAGCTGAGTGCCTGCGCCACGAATAATCCACAGCTCCTGCACTCCATTTGTTCCCCTTTCGCTGCCCTTGTTGCTTGGTCACTGTGGTGGTTATTGTTGTTGTTGTTGTTGTTGTTGTTACTGACCTTGCATCTGACAGACACAAAAGGAGAGAGCAGAGGAAATACAGGGTGGGAGAGAAAGATAGAACTATTAAAGACCTGCTTCACCCCCTGTAAAGCGACTCCCCGGCAGGTGGCGGTCTGGGGGCCAGACCCCAGATCCTGCCACCTGTCCCCTTTTCGTGAGCGCCACAAGCCCTTAACCCTCTGACATACCGCCAAACCTCCCTGGATTTACTTTTGAAGGCAATATGACCTGCCTCGTTTTGAATCCTCATTATCCTGAGGGTCAGTCCTGGAGACAGTGTCATAACACGACACACGGAGATGTCTGGTGTCAGAGAGCACCTGGAACAGCAGCTGGGGCTCTAGTGCCAGGGCAGGAGCAAATCCTCATCCACCCTCCACGGAGTCCACCTGCCTGCATTTTGGTCCTTTTCCCTCCAAAAAAGATTTTTCCCTTTTTTCACTTTGAAACAGGCAGCAGACAGGTTACCCAGGCAGGGCGAAAAAAATAAAAAGCCTTTTTTTTTTTTTTTTTAAACCTAAGTGAATGACCATCTTCTGGAAAGTATAGGTTTTGAACCTGAAAACTCTGTCTGTCTGTCTCTTAGTCCACAGAAAGAGCCACTAGCCCAGCCAGATCTCACGCTCAGATGGGGTGTTTTTGCCAGTCAAAGGTCTGCACAGAACACTAGGGATTGGGCGGCAGGAGACCCCAATGTTACATTGTAGATGGACTGTTTGCAGTTCTTGCTCCCCAGGACATTGGACTGTCTCAGCTGCCTCCCCTACAGCATGAAAAATAGACTCTTGACAACCTTGGAGCAAATGGAGTGGGGGTGAGGGGAGCTGATTGCATGTCTGTGCTGCTGATGCCCAGGTGTCTGTGGGGGGCCATGGCAAAGGCTGTAAGGGGGCTAGGGGGCAGAAGGAGACTGTTTGAGAGGCAGGCTACAGGCAGGAGAGCCCGTGAGTGTGTGCAGGGCTGTGTGTGTGGGTGTGGTGGCAGGGGGTTAGGGCAGGTCCCCCTCTGGATGGTGAGATGGCAGCTGGGCTGACCCTGGGCCCTCAGGGCTGAAGGGCAGAAGCAGGGTTGAAGTAAAGTAGCAGAGGGAAGCACACAGTAGATGTTAGTTGGGGAGCTGGGGGACAGAGGGTAAGGGGAAAGGGGCCATCCTTGAAGAGGGATCTGGACTAGAGAGTGGGGGGAGCTGGAGGCATGGAAGGTCCCAGGAATCAGGGACTGACAGGAACAGATTCCTGCACCCACCCACTGGATAGAAGCTGCAGCAGCCAGAGCAGCAGCCCTGGCTTGCCTAGGCCAAGGGCCCTGATTGAGTCCCTCTGAGGATGAGGAAGAAGAGGAGTAGGTGGAGGAGGAGGAGGAGGAGGAGGAGGAAGAAGAGGAGGAGGAAGAAGAGGAGGAGGAGGAGGAGGGGCAGGAGGGCAGCTGTCAGTAGGCAACGGGATTAATAGAGGCCTGCATTGCGGAGGCATGTGTCCAGACAGGCACCCACCAACCCTCAGGGGCAGCTTCGGGCACCCAGGGACCTGGTGTGGGTATCTCTGGGGCGGGAACTGTCAGTCAGTCAGCAAGACTTTGTGTCAGTGCACATGGTGGGACAGGGGCCTGGCGGACCTTGGTCCCCCGCCCTGTACTGTCAGATGCCAGCCCCATGCCCAGACACACACCAATCTGCCCATAGCCCCTTGGCCCGGCCGACAGCACCTGCTTTGCCCTGGGGCTCTGGCTCTGGTGGCTGTCCACCACCCCTCAAGTCAATTTCAGCGTGGGGATCATGGCTCCTGGTCAACTGGATGGGCGGGTTCCCCGTGGCCTAGCAACCACAGGAGCCCTCTGTGATGTTCTAGCCCTTGGCAATCTGTGCTAGCCACACTGGCACTGGGCAGCCCAACTGCCCTGCCACTAGGTCAGGCAACAGCGCCCAGACGCCTGGGCCATGGCACAGAGGGACGGAAGGATGGGAAGACAGTGCTGACCGAAATGGGACCTCAGGGCTGGCAGCCAAGAGAAGACAGGTCGAGGTGTGCCCGGGATCCAGGGAGCCCAGGCCAGAGCTGCCTGCATGCCTGCCTGCCTTCCTGGATGTCTGTATGCTGCCTTTGTCCAGGTAGGTTTCTCAGGTCCCCTCCACTCCTGTCCTCTCCTGTCCTCTCCTGTCCTCACCATCCTCTCCCCTCTCCTCTCCTCTGCACTTTGCTTCTCTGCTTTGTCTGTCCTCTCTTCCAGGTGCCCTGCTCACCAGCTCCAGCACTTGTGATGGTTCTCCAGTGACAGCTGTTCGCATCCCCTTCCACCCCCTGCCTGCCCCTAATGTGACCCAGCTCACAGGGTCTCCGGCTCACTCCACCCAAACCCACACGCCCCAACACATTCCCTGGTTCACCCTCTCTGCCCTATTCAGCCAAACTGGCCCCTTTGCAACCTACCTGTGCATCGTTGATTCTCTTCACCATTCAAGGAGTGATCTCCTTTTGTACTTAGCTTGGTTGACTGCTGGATGGATGGATGGAAGGATGGATGGATGGATGGATGGATGAATGGATGGATAGATGGATGGGTGGATGGATGGATGGATGGACAGGTCAATGGATCAGTTTTGTAGAGGGAGAGCACCATCTAGGGGTACTGGAGACCTCTGGTGTCAGATCCTTAGTCAATGTCAAATGTAAAAAATTAATTTATCAATAACAAAAATGAATAAGCACCTAAATAAATAAATAAAGAAATAAATAAATAAATATAAAATATGTGTTAAAAAATACATGGTGGCTTTGCCTTTCTGCATATGGAATGCTGTGAGGATCTTAAGAAGGAAAGCATTTTCCTGAGTAGCCCTATTGAAGTCGTGGAATATTTTCTTTTCCTTTTTCTTTTTTTACTTTCTATTTTCATGATTATTCACTGGAATAAATAGACAGGAATTGAGAGGGAAGGGAGGGAGAGAGAGTTTGAGACACAGAGAGAAACACCTGCAGCACTTCTGCACCACTTGTAAAGATTTCCCCTGGCAGGTGGGGACCAGGGTGTTGAAGCCCAGTCCTCCTGCATTGTAACATGAGTGCTTAACTGGGTGTGGCACCACCTGGTACCCTTGATGGGGCACTTTTTTTTAGCAATGAAAAGAAATTCTCGTGGCAAGGTAATAAATAAATGAAGAAGTAATTAAAAGTGCATTTACATTAACTCAGTGAAAACACACAGGGACATATACGTCTCTGTTACCTGTACTACTTCTTCATTTATGGATTGATTGCCTCAAGGGGTTATTGCCACAGCTGAGTGCCTGCGCCACGAATAATCCACAGCTCCTGCACTCCATTTGTTCCCCTTTCGCTGCCCTTGTTGCTTGGTCACTGTGGTGGTTATTGTTGTTGTTGTTGTTGTTGTTGTTACTGACCTTGCATCTGACAGACACAAAAGGAGAGAGCAGAGGAAATACAGGGTGGGAGAGAAAGATAGATCTATTAAAGACCTGCTTCACCCCCTGTAAAGCGACTCCCCGGCAGGTGGCGGTCTGGGGGCCAGACCCCAGATCCTGCCACCTGTCCCCTTTTCGTGAGCGCCACAAGCCCTTAACCCTCTGACATACCGCCAAACCTCCCTGGATTTACTTTTGAAGGCAATATGACCTGCCTCGTTTTGAATCCTCATTATCCTGAGGGTCAGTCCTGGAGACAGTGTCATGACACGACACACGGAGATGTCTGGTGTCAGAGAGCACCTGGAACAGCAGCTGGGGCTCTAGTGCCAGGGCAGGAGCAAATCCTCATCCACCCTCCACGGAGTCCACCTGCCTGCATTTTGGTCCTTTTCCCTCCAAAAAAGATTTTTCCCTTTTTTCACTTTGAAACAGGCAGCAGACAGGTTACCCAGGCAGGGCGAAAAAAATAAAAAGCCTTTTCTTTTTTTTTTTTTTTTTTTTTTTTTAAACCGAAGTGAATGACCATCTTCTGGAAAGTATAGGTTTTGAACCTGAAAACTCTGTCTGTCTGTCTCTTAGTCCACAGAAAGAGCCACTAGCCCAGCCAGATCTCACGCTCAGATGGGGTGTTTTTGCCAGTCAAAGGTCTGCACAGCACACTAGGGATTGGGCGGCAGGAGACCCAAATGTTACATTGTAGATGGACTGTTTGCAGTTCTTGCTCCCCAGGACATTGGACTGTCTCAACTCCCTGCCCTACAGCATGAAAAAAAGACTCTTGACAACCTTGGAGCAAATGGAGTGGGGGTGAGGGGAGCTGATTGCATGTCTGTGCTGCTGATGCCCAGGTGTCTGTGGGGGGCCATGGCACAGGCTGTAAGGGGGCTAGGGGGCAGAAGGAGACTGTTTGAGAGGCAGGCTACAGACAGGGGAGCCCGTGAGTGTGTGCAGGGCTGTGTGTGTGGGTGTGGTGGCAGGGGGTTAGGGCAGGTCCCCCTCTGGATGGTGAGATGGCAGCTGGGCTGGCCCTGGGCCCTCAGGGCTGAAGGGCAGAAGCAGGGTGGCAGTAAAGTAGCAGAGGGAAGCACACAGTAGATGTTAGTTGGGGAGCTGGGGGACAGAGGGCAAGGGGAAAGGGGGCATCCTTGAGGAGGGGTCTGGACTAGAGAGTGGGGGGAGCTGGAGGCATGGAAGGTCCCAGGAATCAGGGACTGACAGGAACAGATTCCTGCACCCACCCACTGGATAGAAGCTGCAGCAGCCAGAGCAGCAGCCCTGGCTTGCCTAGGCCAAGGGCCCTGATTGAGTCCCTCTGAGGATGAGTAAGAAGAGGAGGAGGAGGAGGAGGAGAAGGAGGAGGAGGAGGAGAAGGAGGAGGAAGAGGAGGAGGAAGAAGAAGAGGAGGAGGAGGAGGGTCAGGAGGGCAGCTGTCAGTAGGCAACGGGATTAATAGAGGCCTCCATTACAGAGGCATGTGTCCAGGCAGGCACCCACCAACCCTCAGGGGCAGCTCAGGGCACCCAGGGACCTGGTGTGGGTATCTCTGGGGCGGGAACTGTCAGTCAGTCAGCAAGACTGTGTGTCAGTGCACATGGTGGGACAGGGGCCTGGCGGACCTTGGTCCCCAGCCGTGGGCTGTCAGATGCCAGCCCCATGCCCAGACACACACCAATCTTCCCATAGCCCCTTGGCCCGGCCGACCAGCACCTGCTTTGCCCTGGGGCTCTGGCTCTGGTGGCTGGCCACCACCCCTCAGGTCAAGTTCAGCGTGGGGGTCATGGCTGCTGGTCAACTGGATGGGCTGGGTCCCCGTAGCCTAGCAACCACAGGAGCCCTCTGTGATGTCCTAGCACCTGGCAATCTGTGCTGGCCACACTGGCACTGGGTAGCCCAACTGCCCTGCCACTAGGTCAGGCAACAGCGCACAGACGCCTGGGCCCTGGCACAGAGGGACGGAAGGATGGGAAGACAGTGCTGACCGAAGAGGGACATCAGGGCTGGCAGCCAAGAGAAGACACGTGCAGGTGTGCCCGGGATCCAGGGAGCCCAGGCCAGAGCTGCCTGCATGCCTGCCTGCCTTCCTGGATGTCTGTATGCTGCCTTTGTCCAGGTAGGTTTCTCAGGTCCCCTCCACTCCTGTCCTCTCCTGTCCTCTCCTGTCCTCTCCTGTCCTCACCATCCTCTCCCCTCTCCTCTCCTCTGCACTTTGCTTCTCTCCTTTGTCTGTCCTCTCTTCAGGGTGCCCTGCTCACCAGCTCCAGCACTTGTGATGGTTCTCCAGTGTCAGCTGTTCGCATCCCCTTCCACCCCCTGCCTGCCCCTAATGTGACCCAGCTCACAGGGTCTCCGGCTCACTCCACCCAAACCCACACACCCAACACATTCCCTGGTTCAGCCTCTCTGCCCTATTCAGCCAAACTGGCCCCTTTACAACCTACCTGTGCATCGTTGATTCTCTTCACCATTCAAGGAGAGATCTCCTTTTGTACTTAGCTTGGTTGACTGCTGGATGGATGGATGGAATGATGGATGGATGGATGGATGGATGGATGGATGGATAGATGGATGGGTATGGATGGATGGATGGACAGGTCAATGGATCAGTTTTGTAGAGGGAGAGCACCATCTAGGGGTACTGGAGACCCCTGGTGACAGATCCTTAGTCAATGTCAAATGTAAAAAATTAATTCATCAATAACAAAAATGAGTAAGCACCTAAATAAATAAATAAATAAATAAATATAAAATCTGTGTTAAAAATACATGGTGTCTTTGCCTTTCTGCATATGGAATGCTGTGAGGATCTTAAGAAGGAAAGCATTTTCCTGAGTAGCCCTATTGAAGTCGTGGAATATTTTCTTTTCCTTTTTCTTTTTTTACTTTCTATTTTCTTGATTATTCACTGGAATAAATAGACAGGAATTGAGAGGGAAGGGAGGGAGAGAGAGTTTGAGACACAGAGAGAAACACCTGCAGCACTTCTGCACCACTTGTAAAGATTTCTCCTGGCAGGTGGGGACCAGGGTGTTGAAGCCCAGTCCTCCTGCATTGTAACATGAGTGCTTAACTGGGTGTGGCACCACCTGGTACCCTTGATGGGGCACTTTTTTTTAGCAATGAAAAGAAATTCTCGTGGCAAGGTAATAAATAAATGAAGAAGTAATTAAAAGTGCATTTACATTAACTCAGTGGAAACACACAGGGACATATACGTCTCTGTTACCTGTACTACTTCTTCATTTATGGATTGATTGCCTCAAGGGGTTATTGCCACAGCTGAGTGCCTGCACCACGAATAATCCACAGCTCCTGCACTCCATTTGTTCCCCTATCGCTGCCCTTGTTGCTTGGTCACTGTGGTGGTTATTGTTGTTGTTGTTGTTACTGACCTTGCATCTGACAGACACAAAAGGAGAGAGCAGAGGAAATACAGGGTGGGAGAGAAAGATAGAACTCCTAAAGACCTGCTTCACCCCCTGTAAAACGACTCCCCTGCAGGTGGCGGTCTGGGGGCCAGACCCCAGATCCTTCCACCTGTCCCCTTTTCGTGAGCGCCACAAGCCCTTAACCCTCTCACATACCGCCAAACCTCCCTGGATTTACTTTTGAAGGCAATATGACCTGCCTCGTTTTGAATCCTCATTATCCTGAGGGTCAGTCCTGGAGACAGTGTCATGACAGGACACACGGAGATCTCTGGTATCAGAGAGCACCTGGAACAGCAGCTGGGGCTCTAGTGCCAGGGCAGGAGCAACTCCTCATCCACCCTCCACGGAGTCCACCTGCCTGCATTTTGGTCCTTTTCCCTCCAAAAAAGATTTTTCCCTTTTTTCACTTTGAAACAGGCAGCAGACAGGTTACCCAGGCAGGGCGAAAAAAATAAAAAGCCTTTTTTTTTTTTTTTTTTTAAACCAAAGTGAATGACCATCTTCTGGAAAGTATAGGTTTTGAACCTGAAAACTCTGTCTGTCTGTTTCTTAGTCCACAGAAAGAGCCACTAGCCCAGCCAGATCTCACGCTCAGATGGGGTGTTTTTGCCAGTCAAAGGTCTGCACAGCACACTAGGGATTAGGCGGCAGGAGACCCCAATGTTACATTGTAGATGGACTGTTTGCAGTTCTTGCTCCCCAGGACATTGGACTGTCTCAACTCCCTCCACTACAGCATGAAAAAAGACTCTTGACAACCTTGGAGCAAATGGAGTGGGGGTGAGGGGAGCTGATTGCATGTCTGTGCTGCTGATGCCCAGGTGTCTCTGGGGGACCGTGGCATTGGCTGTAAGGGGGCTAGGGGGCAGAAGGAGACTGTTTGAGAGGCAGGCTACAGGCAGGGGAGCCCGTGAGTGTGTGAGGGCTGTGTGTGTGGGTGTGGTGGCAGGGGGTTAGGGCAGGTCCCCCTCTGGATGGTGAGATGGCAGCTGGGCTGGCCCTGGGCCCTCAGGGCTGAAGGGCAGAAGCAGGGTGGCAGTAAAGTAGCAGAGGGAAGCACACAGTAGATGTTAGTTGGGGAGCTGGGGGACGGAGGGCAAGGGGAAAGGGGGCATCCTTGAGGAGGGGTCTGGACTAGAGAGTGGGGGCAGCTGGAGGCATGGAAGGTCCCAGGAATCAGGGACTGACAGGAACAGATTCCTGCACCCACCCACTGGATAGAAGCTGCAGCAGCCAGAGCAGCAGCCCTGGCTTGCCTAGGCCAAGGGGCCTGATTGAGTCCCTCTGAGGATGAGGAAGAAGAGGAGGAGGTGGAGGAGGAGGAGTAGGAGGAGAAGGAGGAGGAGGAGGAGGAGGAAGAGGAGGAGGAAGAAGAGGAGGAGGAGGAGGAGGGGCAGGAGGGCAGCTGTCAGTAGGCAACGGGATTAATAGAGGCCTCCATTATGGAGGCATGTGTCCAGGCAGGCACCCACCAACCATCAGGGGCAGCTCAGGGCACCCAGGGACCTTCGGTGGGTATCTCTGTGGCGGGAACTGTCAGTCAGTCAGCAAGACTGTGTGTCAGTGCACATGGTGGGACAGGGGCCTGGCGGACCTTGGTCCCCAGCCCTGGGCTGTCAGATGCCAGCCCCATGCCCAGACACACACCAATCTGCCCATAGCCCCTTGGCCCGGCCGACCAGCACCTGGTTTGTCCTGGGGCTCTGGCTCTGGTGGCTGGCCCCCACCCCTCAGGTCAAGTTCAGCGTGGGGGTCATGGCTGCTGGTCAACTGGATGGGCAGGGTCCCCGTAGCCTAGCAACCACAGGAGCCCTCTGTGATGTCCTAGCCCCTGGCAATCTGTGCTGGCCACACTGCCACTGGGTAGCCCAACTGCCCTGCCACTAGTTCAGGCAACAACGCCCAGACGCCTGGGCCCTGGCACAGAGGGACGGAAGGATGGGAAGACAGTGCTGACCGAAGAGGGACCTCAGGGCTGGCAGCCAAGAGAAGACAGGTGGAGGTGTGCCCGGGATCCAGGGAGCCCTAGCCAGAGCTGCCTGCATGCCTGCCTGCCTTCCTGGATGTCTGTATGCTGCCTTTGTCCAGGTAGGTTTCTCAGGTCCCCTCCACTCCTGTCCTCTCCTGTCCTCTCCTGTCCTCAACATCCTCTCGCCTCTCCTCTCCTCTGCACTTTGCTTCTCTCCTTTGTCTGTCCTCTCTTCCAGGTGCCCTGCTCACCAGCTCCAGCACTTGTGATGGTTCTCCAGTGACAGCTGTTCGCATCCCCTTCCACCCCCTGCCTGTCCCTAATGAGACCCAGCTCACAGGGTCTCCGGCTCACTCCACCCAAACCCACACGCCCCAACACATCCACTGGTTCAGCCTCTCTGCCCTATTCAGCCAAACTGGCCCCTTTGCAATCTACCTGTGCATCGTTGATTCTCTTCACCATTCAAGGAGAGATCTCCTTTTGTACTTAGCTTGGTTGACTGCTGGATGGATGGATGGATGGATGGATGGATGGATGGATAGATGGATGGGTGGATGGATGGATGGACAGGTCACTGGATCGGTTTTGTAGAGGGAGAGTACCATCTAGGGGTACTGGTGACCCCTGGTGTCAGATCCTTAGTCAATGTCAAATGTAAAACATTAATTCATCAATAACAAAAATGAGTAAGCACCTAAATAAATAAATAAATAAATAAATAAATAAATAAATATAAAATCTGTGTTAAAAATACATGGTGTCTTTGCCTTTCTGCATATGGAATGCTGTGAGGATCTTAAGAAGGAAAGCATTTTCCTGAGTAGCCCTATTGAAGTCGTGGAATATTTTCTTTTCCTTTTTCTTTTTTTACTTTATATTTTCTTGATTATTCACTGGAATAAATAGACAGGAATTGAGAGGGAAGGGAGGGAGAGAGAGTTTGAGACACAGAGAGAAACACCTGCAGCACTTCTGCACCACTTGTAAAGATTTCCCCTGGCAGGTGGGGACCAGGGTGTTGAAGCCCAGTCCTCCTGCATTGTAACATGAGTGCTTAACTGGGTGTGGCACCACCTGGTACCCTTGATGGGGCACTTTTTTTTAGCAATGAAAAGAAATTCTCGTGGCAAGGTAATAAATAAATGAAGAAGTAATTAAAAGTGCATTTACATTAACTCAGTGGAAACACACAGGGACATATACGTCTCTGTTACCTGTATTACTTCTTCATTTATGGATTGATTGCCTCAAGGGGTTATTGCCACAGCTGAGTGCCTGCGCCACGAATAATCCACAGCTCCTGCACTCCATTTGTTCCCCTTTCGCTGCCCTTGTTGCTTGGTCACTGTGGTGGTTATTGTTGTTGTTGTTGTTACTGACCTTGCATCTGACAGACACAAAAGGAGAGAGCAAAGGAAATACAGGGTGGGAGAGAAAGATAGAACTCCTAAAGACCTGCTTCACCCCCTGTAAAGCGACTCCCCTGCAGGTGGCGGTCTGGGGGCCAGACCCCAGATCCTTCCACCTGTCCCCTTTTCGTGAGCGCCACAAGCCCTTAACCCTCTGACATACTGCCAAACCTCCCTGGATTTACTTTTGAAGGCAATATGACCTGCCTCGTTTTGAATCCTCATTATCCTGAGGGTCAGTCCTGGAGACAGTGTCATGACACGACACACGGAGATCTCTGGTGTCAGAGAGCACCTGGAACAGCAGCTGGGGCTCTAGTGCCAGGGCAGGAGCAAATCCTCATCCACCCTCCACGGAGTCCACCTGCCTGCATTTTGGTCCTTTTCCCTCCAAAAAAGATTTTTCCCTTTTTTCACTTTGAAACAGGCAGCAGACAGGTTACCCAGGCAGGGCGAAAAAAATAAATACCCTTTTTTTTTTAAACCGAAGTGAATGACCATCTTCTGGAAAGTATAGGTTTTGAACCTGAAAACTCTGTCTGTCTGTCTCTTAGTCCACAGAAAGAGCCACTAGCCCAGCCAGATCTCACTCTCAGATGGGGTGTTTTTGCCAGTCAAAGGACTGCACAGCACACTAGGGATTGGGTGGCAGGAGACCCAAATGTTACATTGTAGATGGACTGTTTGCAGTTCTTGATCCCCAGGACATTGGACTGTCTCAACTGCCTCCCCTACAGCATGAAAAATAGACTCTTGACAACCTTGGAGCAAATGGAGTGGGGGTGAGGGGAGCTGATTGCATGTCTGTGCTGCTGATGCCCAGGTGTCTGTGGGTGGCCGTGGCACAGGGTGTAAGGGGGCTAGGGGGCAGAAGGAGACTGTTTGAGAGGCAGGCTAAAGGCAGGGGAGCCCGTGAGTGTGTGCAGGGCTGTGTGTGTGGGTGTGGTGGCAGGGGGTTAGGGCAGGTCCCCCTCTGGATGGTGAGATGGCAGCTGGGCTGGCCCTGGGCCCTCAGGGCTGAAGGGCAGAAGCAGGGTGGCAGTAAAGTAGCAGAGGGAAGCACACAGTAGATGTTAGTTGGGGAGCTGGGGGACAGAGGGTAAGGGGAAAGGGGGCATCCTTGAGGAGGGTTCTGGACTAGAGAGTGGGGGGAGCTGGAGGCATGGAAGGTCCCAGGAATCAGGGACTGACAGGAACAGATTACTGCACCCACCCACTGGATAGAAGCTGCAGCAGCCAGAGCAGCAGCCCTGGCTTGCCTAGGCCAAGGGCCCTGATTGAGTCCCTCTGAGGATGAGGAAGAAGAGGAGGAGGTGGAGGAGGAGGAGGAGGAGGAGGAGGAGGAAGAAGAAGAGGAGGAGGAAGAAGAGGAGGAGGAGGAGGGGCAGGAGGGCAGCTGTCAGTAGGCAACGGGATTAATAGAGGCCTGCATTACGGAGGCATGTGTCCAGGCAGGCACCCACCAACCCTCAGGGGCAGCTTCGGGCACCCAGGGACCTGGTGTGGGTATCTCTGGGGCAGGAACTGTCAGTCAGTCAGCAAGACTGTGTGTCAGTGCACATGGTGGGACAGGGGCCTGGCGGACCTTGGTCCCCCGCCCTGTACTGTCAGATGCCAGCCCCATGCCCAGACACACACCAATCTGCCAATAGCCCCTTGGCCCGGCCGACAGAACCTGCTTTGCCCTGGGGCTCTGGCTCTGGTGGCTGACCACCACCCCTCAAGTCAAGTTCAGCGTGGGGGTCATGGCTCCTGGTCAACTGGATGGGCGGGGTCCCCGTGGCCTAGCAACCACAGGAGCCCTCTGTGATGTCCTAGCCCTTGGCAATCTGTGCTAGCCACACTGGCACTGGGCAGCCCTACTGCCCTGCCACTAGGTCAGGCAACAGCGCCCAGACGCCTGGGCCCTGGCACAGAGGGACGGAAGGATGGGAAGACAGTGCTGACTGATGAGGGACCTCAGGGCTGGCAGCCAAGAGAAGACAGGTGGAGTTGTGAAAGGGATCCAGGGAGCCCAGGCCAGAGCTGCCTGCATGCCTGCCTGCCTTCCTGGATGTCTGTATGCTGACTTTGTCCAGGTAGGTTTCTCCGGTCCCCTCCAATCCTGTCCTCTCCTGTCCTCTCCTGTCCTCACCATCCTCTCCCCTCTCCTCTCCTCCGCACTTGGCTTCTCTCCTTTGTCTGTCCTCTCTTCTAGGTGCCCTGCTCACCAGCTCCAGCACTTGTGATGGTTCTCCAGTGACAGCTTTTCGCAACCCCTTCCACCCCCTGCCTGCCCCTAATGTGACCCAGCTCACAGGGTCTCCGGCTCACCCCACCCAATCCCACACGCCCCAACACATTCCGTGGTTCAGCCCCTCTGCCCTATTCAGCCAAACTGGGCCTTTGCAACCTACCTATGCATCGTTGTTTCTCCTCACCATTCAAGGAGAGATCTCCTTTTGTACTTAGCTTGGTTGACTGGTGGATGGATGGATGGGTGGATGGATGGATGGATGGATGAATGGATGGATAGATGTATGGGTGGATGGATGGATGGATGAACAGGTCAATGGATCGGTTTTGTAGAGGCAGAGTACCCTATAGGGGTACTGGAGTCCGCTGGTGTCAGATCCTTAGTCAATGTCAAATGTAAAACATTAATTCATCAATAACAAAAATGAATAAGCACCTAAATAAATAAATAAATATAAAAACTGGGTTAAAAATACATGGCGTCTTTGCCTTTCTGCATATGGAATGCTGTGAGGAGCTTAACAAGGAAAGCATTGTCCTGAGTAGCCCATTTGAAGTCGTGGAATATTTCCTTTTCCTTTTTCTTTTTTTACTTTCTATTTTTTGATTATTCACTGGAATGAATAGACAGGAATTGAGAGGGAAGGGAGGTAGAGAGAGTTTGAGACACAGAGAGAGACGACTGCAGCACTTCCGCAGCACTTGTAAAGATTTCCCCTGGCAGGTGGGAACCAGGGTGTTGAAGCCCAGTCCTCCTGCATTGTAACGTGAGTGCTTAACTGGGTGTGGCACCACCTGGTATCCTTGATGGGACACTTTTTTTTAGCAATGAAAAGAAATTCTCGTGGCAAGGTAATAAATAAATGAAGAAGTAAATAAAAGTGCATTTACATTAACTCAGTGGAAACACACAGGGACATATACGTCACTGTTACCTGTATTACTTCTTCATGTATGGATTGATTGCCTCAAGGGGTTATTGCCACAGCTGAGTGCTACGCCACGAATAATCCACAGCTCCTGCACTCCATTTGTTCCCCTTTCGCTGCCCTTGTTGCTTGTTCACTGTGGTGGTTATTGTTGCGGTTGTTGTTGTTGTTGTTACTGACCTTGCATCAGACAGACACAAAAGGAGAGAGCAGAGGAAATACAGGGTGGGAGAGAAAGATAGAGCTCCTAAAGACCTGCTTCACCCCCTGTAAAGCGACTCCCCTGCAGGTGGCGGTCTGGGGGCCAGACCCCAAATCCTTCCACCTGTCCCCTCTATTCGTGAGCGCCACAAGCCCTTAACCCTCTGACGTTCCGCCAAACCTCCCTGGATTTACTTTTGAAGGCAGTATCACCTGCCTCGTTTTGAATCCTCATTATCCTGAGGGTCAGTCCTGGAGACAGTGTCATGACACGACACACGGAGATCTCTGTTATCAGAGAGCACCTGGAACAGCTGCTGGGGCTCTAGTGCCAGGGCAGGAGCAACTCCTCAACCACCCTCCACGGAGTCCACCTGCCTGCATTTTGGTCCTTTTCCCTCCAAAAAAGATTTTTCCCTTTTTTCACTTTGAAACAGGCAGCAGACAGGTTACCCAGGCAGGGCGAAAAAAATAAAAAGCCTTTTTTTTTTTTTTTTTTAAACCGAAGTGAATGACCATCTTCTGGAAAGTATAGGTTTTGAACCTGAAAACTCTGTCTGTCTGTCTCTTAGTCCACAGAAAGAGCCACTAGCCCAGCCAGATCTCACGCTCAGATGGGGTGTTTTTGCCAGTCAAAGGTCTGCACAGCACACTAGGGATTGGGCGGCAGGAGACCCAAATGTTACATTGTAGATGGACTGTTTGCAGTTCTTGCTCCCCAGGACATTGGACTGTCTCAACTGCCTCCCCTACAGCATGAAAAATAGACTCTTGACAACCTTGGAGCAAATGGAGTGGGGGTGAGGGGAGCTGATTGCATGTCTGTGCTGCTGATGCCCAGGTGTCTGTGGGTGGCCGTGGCACAGGGTGTAAGGGGGCTAGGGGGCAGAAGGAGACTGTTTGAGAGGCAGGCTAAAGGCAGGGGAGCCCGTGAGTGTGTGCAGGGCTGTGTGTGTGGGTGTGGTGGCAGGGGGTTAGGGCAGGTCCCCCTCTGGATGGTGAGATGGCAGCTGGGCTGGCCCTGGGCCCTCAGGGCTGAAGGGCAGAAGCAGGGTGGCAGTAAAGTAGCACAGGGAAGCACACAGTAGATGTTAGTTGGGGAGCTGGGGGACAGAGGGTAAGGGGAAAGGGGGCATCCTTGAGGAGGGATCTGGACTAGAGAGTGGGGGGAGCTGGAGGCATGGAAGGTCCCAGGATTCAGGGACTGACAGGAACAGATTACTGCACCCACCCACTGGATAGAAGCTGCAGCAGCCAGAGCAGCAGCCCTGGCTTGCCTAGGCCAAGGGCCCTGTATGAGTCCCTCTGAGGATGAGGAAGAAGAGGAGGAGGTGGAGGAGGAGGAGGAGGAGGAGGAGGAGGAAGAAGAAGAGGAGGAGGAAGAAGAGGAGGAGGAGGAGGAGGGGCAGGAGGGCAGCTGTCAGTAGGCAACGGGATTAATAGAGGCCTGCATTACGGAGGCATGTGTCCAGGCAGGCACCCACCAACCCTCAGGGGCAGCTTCGGGCACCCAGGGACCTGGTGTGGGTATCTCTGGGGCGGGAACTGTCAGTCAGTCAGCAAGACTGTGTGTCAGTGCACATGGTGGGACAGGGGCCTGGCGGACCTTGGTCCCCCGCCCTGTACTGTCAGATGCCAGCCCCATGCCCAGACACACACCAATCTGCCCATAGCCCCTTGGCCCGGCCGACAGCACCTGCTTTGCCCTGGGGCTCTGGCTCTGGTGGCTGACCACCACCCCTCAAGTCAAGTTCAGCGCGGGGGTCATGGCTCCTGGTCAACTGGATGGGCGGGGTCCCCGTGGCCTAGCAACCACAGGAGCCCTCTGTGATGTCCTAGCCCTTGGCAATCTGTGCTAGCCACACTGGCACTGGGCAGCCCTACTGCCCTGCCACTAGGTCAGGCAACAGCGCCCAGACGCCTGGGCCCTGGCACAGAGGGACGGAAGGATGGGAAGACAGTGCTGACTGACGAGGGACCTCAGGGCTGGCAGCCAAGAGAAGACAGGTGGAGTTGTGAAAGGGATCCAGGGAGCCCAGGCCAGAGCTGCCTGCATGCCTGCCTGCCTTCCTGGATGTCTGTATGCTGACTTTGTCCAGGTAGGTTTCTCCGGTCCCCTCCAATCCTGTCCTCTCCTGTCCTCTCCTGTCCTCACCATCCTCTCCCCTCTCCTCTCCTCCGCACTTGGCTTCTCTCCTTTGTCTGTCCTCTCTTCCAAGTGCCCTGCTCACCAGCTCCAGCACTTGTGATGGTTCTCCAGTGACAGCTTTTCGCAACCCCTTCCACCCCCTGCCTGCCCCTAATGTGACCCAGCTCACAGGGTCTCCGGCTCACCCCACCCAATCCCACACGCCCCAACACATTCCCTGGTTCAGCCCCTCTGCCCTATTCAGCCAAACTGGGCCTTTGCAACCTACCTATGCATCGTTGTTTCTCCTCACCATTCAAGGAGAGATCTCCTTTTGTACTTAGCTTGGTTGACTGGTGGATGGATGGATGGGTGGATGGATGGATGGATGGATGAATGGATGGATAGATGTATGGGTGGATGGATGGATGGATGAACAGGTCCATGGATCGGTTTTGTAGAGGCAGAGTACCCTATAGGGGTACTGGAGTCCGCTGGTGTCAGATCCTTAGTCAATGTCAAATGTAAAACATTAATTCATCAATAACAAAAATGAATAAGCACCTAAATAAATAAATAAATATAAAAACTGGGTTAAAAATACATGGCGTCTTTGCCTTTCTGCATATGGAATGCTGTGAGGAGCTTAACAAGGAAAGCATTGTCCTGAGTAGCCCATTTGAAGTCGTGGAATATTTCCTTTTCCTTTTTCTTTTTTTACTTTCTATTTTTTGATTATTCACTGGAATGAATAGACAGGAATTGAGAGGGAAGGGAGGTAGAGAGAGTTTGAGACACAGAGAGAGACGACTGCAGCACTTCCGCAGCACTTGTAAAGATTTCCCCTGGCAGGTGGGAACCAGGGTGTTGAAGCCCAGTCCTCCTGCATTGTAACGTGAGTGCTTAACTGGGTGTGGCACCACCTGGTACCCTTCATGGGACACTTTTTTTTAGCAATGAAAAGAAATTCTCGTGGCAAGGTAATAAATAAATGAAGAAGTAAATAAAAGTGCATTTACATTAACTCAGTGGAAACACACAGGGACATATACGTCACTGTTACCTGTATTACTTCTTCATGTATGGATTGATTGCCTCAAGGGGTTATTGCCACAGCTGAGTGCCTACGCCACGAATAATCCACAGCTCCTGCACTCCTTTTGTTCCCCTTTCGCTGCCCTTGTTGCTTGTTCACTGTGGTGGTTATTGTTGCGGTTGTTGTTGTTGTTGTTACTGACCTTGCATCAGACAGACACAAAAGGAGAGAGCAGAGGAAATACAGGGTGGGAGAGAAAGATAGAGCTCCTAAAGACCTGCTTCACCCCCTGTAAAGCGACTCCCCTGCAGGTGGCGGTCTGGGGGCCAGACCCCAAATCCTTCCACCTGTCCCCTCTATTCGTGAGCGCCACAAGCCCTTAACCCTCTGACGTTCCGCCAAACCTCCCTGGATTTACTTTTGAAGGCAGTATCACCTGCCTCGTTTTGAATCCTCATTATCCTGAGGGTCAGTTCTGGAGACAGTGTCATGACACGACACACGGAGATCTCTGTTATCAGAGAGCACCTGGAACAGCTGCTGGGGCTCTAGTGCCAGTTCAGGAGCAACTCCTCATCCACCCTCCACGGAGTCCTACTGCCTGCATTTTGGTCCTTTTCCCTCCAAAATATATTTTTCCCTTTTTTCACTTTGAAACAGGCAGCAGACAGGTTACCCAGGCAGGGCAAAAAAAATAAAAAGCCTTTTTTTTTTTTTTTTTTTTTAAACCGAAGTGAATGACCATCTTCTGAAAGTATAGGTTTTGAACCTGAAAACTCTGTCTGTCTGTCTCTTAGTCCACAGAAAGAGCCACTAGCCCAGCCAGATCTCACTCTCAGATGGGGTGTTTTTGCCAGTCAAAGGTCTGCACAGCACACTAGGGATTGGGTGGCAGGAGACCCAGATGTTACATTGTAGATGGACTGTTTGCAGTTCTTGCTCCCGAGGGCATTGGACTGTCTCAACTGCCTCTCCTACAGCATGAAAAATAGACTCTTGACAACCTTGGAGCAAATGGAGTGGGGGTGAGGGGAGCTGATTGCATGTCTGTGCTGCTGATGCCCAGGTGTCTGTGGGTGGCCGTGGCACAGGGTGTAAGGGGGCTAGGGGGCAGAAGGAGACTGTTTGAGAGGCAGGCTAAAGGCAGGGGAGCCCGTGAGTGTGTGTTTAGGGCTGTGTGTGTGGGTGTGGTGGCAGGGGGTTAGGGCAGGTCCCCCTCTGGATGGTGAGATGGCAGCTGGGCTGGCCCTGGGCCCTCAGGGCTGAAGGGCAGAAGCAGGGTGGCAGTAAAGTAGCACAGGGAAGCACACAGTAGATGTTAGTTGGGGAGCTGGGGGACAGAGGGTAAGGGGAAAGGGGGCATCCTTGAGGAGGGATCTGGACTAGAGAGTGGGGGGAGCTGGAGGCATGGAAGGTCCCAGGATTCAGGGACTGACAGGAACAGATTACTGCACCCACCCACTGGATAGAAGCTGCAGCAGCCAGAGCAGCAGCCCTGGCTTGCCTAGGCCAAGGGCCCTGTATGAGTCCCTCTGAGGATGAGGAAGAAGAGGAGGAGGTGGAGGAGGAGGAGGAGGAGGAGGAGGAGGAAGAAGAAGAGGAGGAGGAAGAAGAGGAGGAGGAGGAGGAGGGGCAGGAGGGCAGCTGTCAGTAGGCAACGGGATTAATAGAGGCCTGCATTACCGAGGCATGTGTCCAGGCAGGCACCCACCAACCCTCAGGGGCAGCTTCGGGCACCCAGGGACCTGGTGTGGGTATCTCTGGGGCGGGAACTGTCAGTCAGTCAGCAAGACTGTGTGTCAGTGCACATGGTGGGACAGGGGCCTGGCGGACCTTGGTCCCCCGCCCTGTACTGTCAGATGCCAGCCCCATGCCCAGACACACACCAATCTGCCCATAGCCCCTTGGCCCGGCCGACAGCACCTGCTTTGCCCTGGGGCTCTGGCTCTGGTGGCTGACCACCACCCCTCAAGTCAAGTTCAGCGTGGGGGTCATGGCTCCTGGTCAACTGGATGGGCGGGGTCCCCGTGGCCTAGCAACCACAGGAGCCCTCTGTGATGTCCTAGCCCTTGGCAATCTGTGCTAGCCACACTGGCACTGGGCAGCCCTACTGCCCTGCCACTAGGTCAGGCAACAGCGCCCAGACGCCTGGGCCCTGGCACAGAGGGACGGAAGGATGGGAAGACAGTGCTGACCGACGAGGGACCTCAGGGCTGGCAGCCAAGAGAAGACAGGTGGAGTTGTGAAAGGGATCCAGGGAGCCCAGGCCAGAGCTGCCTGCATGCCTGCCTGCCTTCCTGGATGTCTGTATGCTGCCTTTGTCCAGGTCTGTTTCTCCGGTCCCCTCCAATCCTGTCCTCTCCTGTCCTCTCCTGTCCTCACCATCCTCTCCCCTCTCCTCTCCTCCGCACTTTGCTTCTCTCCTTTGTCTGTCCTCTCTTCCAGGTGCCCTGCTCACCAGCTCCAGCACTTGTGATGGTTCTCCAGTGACAGTTTTTCGCAACCCCTTCCACCCCCTGCCTGCCCCTAATGTGACCCAGCTCACAGGGTCTCCGCGTCACCCCACCCAATCCCACATGCCCCAACACATTCCCTGGTTCAGCCCCTCTGCCCTATTCAGCCAAACTGGGCCTTTGCAACCTACCTATGCATCGTTGTTTCTCCTCACCATTCAAGGAGAGATCTCCTTTTGTACTTAGCTTGGTTGACTGGTGGATGGATGGATGGGTGGATGGATGGATGGATGGATGAATGGATGGATAGATGTATGGGTGGATGGATGGATGGATGAACAGGTCAATGGATCGGTTTTGTAGAGGCAGAGTACCCTATAGGGGTACTGGAGTCCGCTGGTGTCAGATCCTTAGTCAATGTCAAATGTAAAACATTAATTCATCAATAACAAAAATGAATAAGCACCTAAATAAATAAATAAATATAAAAACTGGGTTAAAAATACATGGCGTCTTTGCCTTTCTGCATATGGAATGCTGTGAGGAGCTTAACAAGGAAAGCATTGTCCTGAGTAGCCCATTAGAAGTCGTGGAATATTTCCTTTTCCTTTTTCTTTTTTTACTTTCTATTTTTTGATTATTCACTGGAATAAATAGACAGGAATTGAGAGGGAAGGGAGGTAGAGAGAGTTTGAGACACAGAGAGAGACGACTGCAGCACTTCCGCAGCACTTGTAAAGATTTCCCCTGGCAGGTGGGAACCAGGGTGTTGAAGCCCAGTCCTCCTGCATTGTAACGTGAGTGCTTAACTGGGTGTGGCACCACCTGGTACCCTTGATGGGACACTTTTTTTTAGCAATGAAAAGAAATTCTCGTGGCAAGGTAATAAATAAATGAAGAAGTAAATAAAAGTGCATTTACATTAACTCAGTGGAAACACACAGGGACATATACGTCACTGTTACCTGTATTACTTCTTCATGAATGGATTGATTGCCTCAAGGGGTTATTGCCACAGCTGAGTGCCTACGCCACGAATAATCCACAGCTCCTGCACTCCATTTGTTCCCCTTTCACTGCCCTTGTTGCTTGGTCACTGGGGTGGTTATTGTTGCTATTGTTGTTCTTACCGACACTTGCATCGGAGAGAGAGAAAAGGAGAGAGCAGGGGAAATACAGAGTGGGAGAGAAAGATAGAGCCCCTAATGACCTGCTTCTCCCCCTGTAAAGAAACTCCCCTGCAGGTGGGGGTCTGAGCCCCAGACCCCAGATCCTTCCACCTGTCCCCTCTTTTTGTGAGCGCCACAAGCCCTTAACCCTCTGACATACTGCCAAACCTCCCTGCATTTACTTTTGAAGGCAATATGACCTGCCTTGTTTTGAATCCTCATTATTCTGAGGATCAGTCTGGAGACAGTGTCATGACATGATACACGGAGATCTCTGGTATCAGAGAGCACCTGGATCAGCAGATTGGGCTCTAGTGACTGGGCAGGAGCAACTCCCCATCCACCCTCCATGGAGTCCACCTGCCTGCATTATGGTCCTTTTCCCTCCAAAAAACGTTTTTCCCTTTTTTCACTGAGAAACAGGCAGCAGACAGGTTACCCAGACAGAGGAAAAAATAAAAAATAAAAAGCTTTTTTTTTTTTTTTAACTGTAGCAAATGACCATCTTCTGGGAAGTACAGGTTTTGAACCTGAAAACTCTGTCTGTCTGTTTCCTAGTCC